>NW_017727915.1:25536-59416 GCF_001865875.1 Lupinus angustifolius
TGCATATCACTTATTGATTCGCTAGGTAACATGCGAAATAGCTCATATTCATGGGTCAGCGCATTTAATCTAGCGCGCTTGACTTCGCTAGTGCCTTCGTGAGTCACTTGTAAAGTGTCCCACATTTCTTTAGCGTTTTGGCACTGCGACACCCTAAAGAACTCATCATAGGATAGGGCCGATGTGATGATATTTTTGGCGCGCAGGTTATGCTGGACCCTTTTGCGCTCATGATCGGTCCATAGACTTTTTGGCTTGTCTTTAGGTTGATTGTCCACAACATGTTGTGGAACGAAAGGGCCGTTGACTACGGATTCCCAAATATCCGAGTCTATGGCTTCAATAAAAACCAATTACAACAACTTAGACATTCACAAGAAAATAAAGAACCTTATTCTATGGTTTGACTCCCTTCCTACCGATAAAGAAAACGTTTCTTTCGGCGTAGCCCCAGCCAAGAACCTCTGTTCTTTCCTTATCTAGAACTCTAAGAAATAAGAAAATACAACTCAATCTCTTATGTGATACGACACCTCGAGATTCCCAATTGATACAACAATTTTTCACAACAAAATTCTAGAGTAAACTTAAGCAATTACAAAGCTCATATATGACAATTAAGGCTTTACTCTAAACACCTAATACAAACTCATGCAATATGACAATGTATTAGTTTCAAAACAGAAGCTACAGAATGTAAAAACATCACAAAAAGCATCAATAATATGCATGAACATGTGAGATGAATGATGAGAAATATATCATGAAATGCCACTCAATCCTAAAGCATAGAATTCTCTCCTTTCTAAACTCACAAATGCACTAACAACTAGATGCAACAAATATCACGAAAAAATGCTCTAACTCTCTAATAAATGCAACATCCAACTTATGAGATCAGTTCTGAAAACGCAGTTTATAAAGAATCAGTTATGAAGCCCAGTTAATCGATTAAAGCCTTGGTTAATCGATTAACGTTGTTCAAAAACGTAACTGATTCTGTTTTCCAAGCTTTTCAGTTTCAACAACTTTTCAAACAGTTAGGTTAATCGATTAACGTATGCCTTAATCGATTAACAACATATTTTCATATGTAAATTCAAATACAAAAACTCAAATACGTTATGCACTTAATTCATACATGTTTAACACTTAGTTTATGCCTAGAATGCACATATACATGTATTTATGTGATGCATGAACATATTACGAATGAGATATCTCAAAGATGAAATGATTTAAAAAATGACATATCTCAAAGATGAAATGATTTAAAAGATTTATGCATATGAGACATGTATTAGGTGAGTTAAGCTTTAAACTCAACTTAAACTAGTTTCTAGTCTAAGCCTAGTACCAATCAATAGACTTAAGCATGTTGATTTGTTGGTGATCTTCAAGTTGTTATTAGCACAAGTTGTCCTCATCAAAACCATGACATATAAAGAGAGCTTTCCAAAGTGTTCGTCTTGACTTGCATACTTTCATAAAGCACTTACACCCAAAAGCATGAAAATGAGAAATATTAGGTTTTCAACCTTTTAAAAGTTCATAAGGAGTTTTTGAAAAAGTAGGCCTCAAGAGTATACGATTAATCACATAGCAAGATGCATGCACTGCATCAACCCAAAAATATTTAGGAACTTTGCTTTCGTTTAGCATGGTTCTAACAAGCTCCTCTAAGACTTGATTCTTCCTCTCAACAAATCCATTTTGTTGAGGGATACGAGGGGCTGAGAATTGATGCATAATACCATATTTATCACAAAATTTATCAAATTGATAATTTTCAAATTCACCACCATGATCGGATCGAATATATACTATCTTATGATTAAACTGATTTTGGATTTTATTGGCAAGTCTTTTGAAAGACTTGAAAACATCGCTCTTCTTAGATAGAAATAATGTCCATGTGAATATAGAGAAATCGTCAATGATTACTAAAGCATAAAAGCTACCACCAAAACTCATAACCTGTGATGGTCCAAACAAGTCCATATGGAGATGCTCCAAGGGTCTTGTTGTGGATATCACATTCTTTTTAGGAAAAGAGTTTTTTAACTTGTTTACATTTTTGACAAGTATCATAAGTTTCCCGAGTTTTAAAATCAAGTTTTGGTAGCCCATCAAGCATATTATTTTTAGACAATTTCTCTATATGCTTTACATGAATATGAGCGATGTGCCTATGCCAAAGCCAAATGCCATCCTCTCTAGATATAAAACATTTTGAAAATAGAGTAGTGACATCCTCCAGATTAACCATATAGATATTATTTATATGATATCCGACAAACTTAATTTTATTAGATATATTGTCACGAATAATACAACGCCTAGAATCAAAAGATACACGATTACCTTTATCGCATAGTTGGCTGATACTCAAGAGATTATGTTCTATGCCTTCAACATATAACACATTTTCGATCACTACCTGATTCGAGTTGCCAATCGTTCTGGTGCCAAGTATCTTCCCTTTGTTGTTGTCTCCATACGTGGCAAACCCTTTTTCTTGCAAGGATGGATCTAGGAATTTTGATCTATCTCCCGTCATATGTTTCGAGCATCCACTATCAAGATACCAATTCTGTCCATGTGCTCGTAGACATACCTGCAAACATAGATCACTTGCCTTTTTCAGGTACCCAAGTTATGTTGGGTCCTTTTCTATTAGTAACTAGGGAGTCATCTCTATTTTTCATCCATACATACACGTCACTAGGTATATCATATTTTCTAATATAACAAGAGTAGGAAGTGTGGCCATGTGTGCCACAATAAAAGCATGTAGGAATGTTTTTATTAAAAAAATTCTTATTAAGCCGATTAACAAGTCTCCTATATGGTCTTCTCCAACGTGTAGGGGAAATTTATCCTAGCCCGGTATAGTCACCAACATTTCTGGTTTTGCGAAGCATAGTGTCTAACATGTTTTGACTCTATGTGAGTTTTGCGAGTTTTTCATTGAGTTTCAATTTTTCGTTTTTCAAATCATCGCAAGAATCACAGACAGTTGATTGACATAAGTTATCATTAGTGCAATTGCATGCATTACAAGAATAGATCAGATCTAATGTTTCATTTTCCAATTTTAGTTCATCTAATTCTTTTTGTAATGAAATTATTTTTTGTTCATTTAGAAGGATTACTCTTTTTCTATCAGAATATACCTCGTTGTTTACCTCTTTCGAATTTGAGCAATAAACATCGTCTATTCTGGTCATTAAGCATAACTTGGTTGTCTCCTCTTCATCTAAGGTGCTCGATGTCGTGTCCTCCTCTGGTACATCCCATACTATGTAGGCTTTCTTTGACTTGAAGTCCCGAGGAGTGCTCTTATCTGAATCAACCTTCTTGAGGTAAGTGGGACATTGAAACCTCATATGTGCTGGCTTACCACATTCATGTCAAGTAAAGCGCTCTTTACTCTTGCCTTTCTTGGTCGACTCGTGTGCTTCTTTCTTCTAGAAACGTTTGAAGCCTCTTTTTCCCCGAATTTGCGTACGAGAAGGCTCAAAGTTTCTTCATCCACATCTGAATCATAATCGTCTTCTTCTTTCTCTTCTGTAGATTGAGAGATTGTTGCCTTGTGAGATATACTTTTCTTTGTGTGATCTCATTCTTTGTGCATAGTCAGACGTCCAAACTCCATTTCGTGCTCTTGAATTTTCCAAACAATGTCGCCAAAGGCATGGAGTCAAGATCCTTAGATTCCATGATAGCTATTAGTTTTGGTTGACATCTCCTGTCAAGACAACGTAAAACTTTGTTAGTAAGCTCTCCTTTGTTAAACAGTTTATCCAAGGCAACTACATGGTTAACTATATGAGTGAATCATTTTTGCATGTCACCGATAGATTCATTTGGTAACATACGAAACAACTCATATTCATGTGTCAGGGCATTCAGCCTGGCACACTTGACTTCGCTAGTGCCTTCGTGAGTCACTTGTAAACTGTCCCACATTTCTTTGGCATTTTGGCACTAAGAAACCCGAAAGAACACATCATAGGATAGGGCCGACATGGTGATATTTTTGGCACGCAAGTTGTATTGAACCTTTTTGTGTTCATCATCGGTTCATAGACTTTTCGGTTTATCTTTCGGTTCATCGTCCACTAAGTGTTGTGGAACGAAGGGCCTGTTTACTACAGATTCCCAAATATCCGAGTCGATGGCCTCTATAAATATTTTCATGTGAACTTTCCAGTAGGCATATCCTTCGCCACTGAATACGGGAGGATGATTAATGGATGTGCCATCACCTCCAAAGGGGTTGGTGGAACCCATTTAATTTCCCTTAAGGATCACGCGTATACGGTTGAGCTAGCACGAAGCACTAGCTCTGATACCACTTGTCAGGTATCAGTGACAGAATACACCAAGAAGGGGCGGTTGAATAGGTGTCGCAGTTCCCACTTACCGTTATTTGCACCAAAGCCCTATTCTGGAAATCACCCAGTTAATAGATTAAAGACTGCCTTAATCGATTAAGTCGCACAAAATTAACAGTTGCTGAGTAGCTCAATTATACAGTCACTTACATATTATACAGAAATGATATAACATATATATTTGAACAAAAATGATCTTTATATGGCAGAGTTACTATATTCAAAATATCAGCTACAATATGCAATTAAAAATACTTTAAAACAATAAAGATATGAGGGTAAGAAACAGCCTGCAATAAGGTTTTTATACTGGTTCGTTTTGCGATCCACTACAAAACTACATCCAGTCCTCTCTTCTGATCTGGGAGATTTTCTTCACTAAAAAATGAAGCCAATGTATCTTGCATACACACTTCCAATTACAAGATCTTGAACGCTACCTTCTTGAATTTCCAGAATCTACCTTGGTTTGACCTTACCCAATCACCTAGGAAAACCTTACCCAATCGCCTAGAAAAACCTTTCCTACGATCCAGCCTCGGCCAAGAGTATGTTCTAAACTCAAAAGAATGTTCTAAACAACAAAAACAGAGTAATGTTAAGCACAAAATAACTCAAATATTACAATTAAGAACAAGCTATAAACCCTATACAAATCTCACAAATTATTATAAATATGTATAAGATCAGAATCATGAAGAACATATAAATTCTAACCGAAGAAATCTCTAAAAGAATTGAAAGAATCATGTAAGAAAGATAGAATGATGAACACATTTAATCACATGCAATGGATGACATTTTAATCCCTAAGCATGATACTATCTCTCACTAATCTCACATGCAATTCTCTATGCTTATATGACATACAAAGAACAAGAAAATATGCAACATAGCAATTCTAAAAATGAATGAATGAATGTACGAAGCATGGTGTAAAAACACAATTTATATAGAAAAGTTGTTTTGTGCCCAATTAATTGATTAAGTGTCCTGTTAATCGATTAACGGGCTGTTTAGAATAAATGAATTTTGTTTTTCAGTTATCTGTTGAAACTTATTAAAATTGTTTTCACGTTAATCAATTAAAGCCTTACTTAATCGACTAACTGGCATATTTTTAGTTAAGATATTTAATGGTAATCTACCTATATGGTATGCTTATCAACTATACATGTTTTATCATTACGTTTATGCCTAAGATGCACAAATAATATATATGGTTAATGCATGAACATATAATAAGCTAGATGGCCCGTCTCATGTAAATGATATGATAGTTTTTAGAACTTGTGAGATTTGCATATAGGTTTACCTAACCTAGACTCAATAACTAAGACACATATCTAAGACTCTAGTTTAGACATGAAGCTCTTGAATCTTTGGCATGTTGATTTGTTGAGTTATCTTTAAGTTGTTACTAATTCCTCTATCTTCATTAAAACATAGGTAAACTAAGTGTTATCTTGACACTTTGCACTTTCAGATGTCATTGATGGATTTGAATCTATCCATTACTGAAATTATCCACTTGATTATATCCATTTAAATACATTATCTTTAATGGATGAATTTAATTTTCTTGGATTTGGATGAATTGTAGGTTATGGATAATTTTTCCACCTCTAGAATCTTCCATCCCGGAGGATTCCAATCTGTCAACCTTTTCATATATGATGGTAGAGGAAACCCACAAGGAGGCATTGTGAGCTATTAATTTGTTCTGATGTTCCAAGGTGAATCTGGTGACATCATATGCACAACCTTCTCGATGACCCTTAACAATATCTTTGTGAGTTGATTTTTGGAGGGGAAGGAATTGAAAGTGAAGGTGTGAGATTCATCTTAATAGTGTATTTTATAGATCTCAAGTTTTCTCATTCCCTCTATTTCCCTTAAAAAACCAACTCACAAATGGAACCTTAGAGTTCAACCACGAGTTTGCATCTTCGGGTGGTACATAAAGTTTTTATGGGTACTTGGATGTTTCCTTTTGAATGGATATATATAGAGCCTAACTAATATATACTTGTTGGTGTAGTGAAATTGACCATTGCACAACATCGACCATAAGCCATCAAATAAAGGACATAAGAATAAATAGAAGAGAAGAATACAAAACAATTGCTAACAAGGTTCGGTCAATTGTACTTATGTTTCTGAGAGCATTGAAAGACTACCAAAATATTATCAGAGAATAAGGATTAAAAGCTCTAGAGCACTGTGGGCCTAAATGCCCAAGGAGTGCTTCTAATTGGTGCATATTGTTACAAATGAATTAAGTCTAATATATAATTGGTTTCTCTCATCCATTACAATACTAGGTAATATAAAACTTCATATAGTAACATATTTCAAGTATCACCAACAATCTTCACCTTGATTGAAATGGATAAATATCTCACTCCTAAGGAAATCTACACATGAATCTCCATCTTAGTGAATATTATGCTCATTGCCTAATTCTATTTAATAACTCATCCTCATAAGAGAATGCTCCCCTTCAGCATAAGCTATTCCTAGTATCCTTGACAATGTTACCAAGAACTTAACTTTCCAAACTTGTAGTGCAACTTCCCATACCACCGTCTAATAGAATACACTGCATAACTCTCCACTACTAGGACGCCTTTCGATATTATGGAACCTCTACACCAAAGTTCACCAATAACTTCCCTCTTCAATACTCAACTAGTTGAACAATGGAGATTCCTTAGAAAACCTCAGCCGCTACCACCATTATCTACTCCAAGAATGATAGTTCAAAAGAACTATCATACTCCGTCACAAGGAGTATACATACAACACACACCTTGCATCAATGCCAATATATGCTCGTGCTACACTATTGCATCCCAGCCAATGCTCATGTCACACCCTACATCTCTACCAATATATGTGTCACACCTTACATCCCATCCAATGCCCGTGTTACACCATATATCAATGTTAGCCATCGCACATGTATTTTAGTGGATCCGCTATAGTTAACATCCTTCACCATGACATAATGAACACGTCAATGAGATATTCCACTTCTCATATCAAATGAGATCATCTTCTCCAACATCTAGAGAGATATTGTCAGTATATGTCTTAGAGTCTGACTCAACACATGTGTCCCTATCTTCACTTTGGTGCCAATATAATACATGGGCTTATGGAGTTTTGGATCCAACATAGTTGTAGCCCCACCACGGTTTCACCATGTTTCATTCTCCTTCAACTCATCTAGTTTATTCTCGCATAGTGCCTCTGGCATCTACCAATTGGATCCGATTGCTTGTCCAATGATCGTTGCCTAATGTTGACCACAAGCCATAATTAAAGGGCATAAAAATAAATAGAAGAGAAAAAGACAAATAAATGTTAACATATTTCAACCATTTGTGCCTACGTCACTGGAAGCATTGAATAACTACTAACATATTATTGAAAAATAAAGATTACAAATTCTAGCACACCCATGAGCCCAAAGCCCATGAGGTACTTCTAATCTATGCTTATAATTGATGCATATTATTACAAATATTTATGTCCAATATATAATGTTGGTTTCTCTTATCCGACCAAATACTAAATAGTATAAAACTTTTTATAATAACATATTTCAAACATCAGTAATCAATTCTCTCATAATATACTATTTATATTTGGAGTTGATTTGTAATATTTGGTTGGATATGATTACTTTAATTACATTTATGCTTTTGGATGCTTGACGTGCAATCATCATGTTGTGGTTTGTTGGGCGTTCGAGTAATAAATTCATATTTACACTTATTCCCCAAGTATTCTAATTATGTGACTGTTGTATATTTTAATTTTAAAATAATATTATGTGTAATTTAAAAAAATTGTGACATTTACAAATGGATGTTTTTTTTGAGAAAAGGGAATCAGATAAATTGTAACTATATTTTTAATAACGAGTAATTAATTATAACATTCGTTTCTATACAAGTATTTTATACTTTCAGCTTTGAAAATTTTACTCATAAAATTTCAATTCTATAATTATTAACTTCAATTATGGTTAAACTGAAGGTATTATATCAAAAAATCATTGATCTAATGGTATACGGCTCTACTCAATACCTAAAGTGTTGAAAGTTCAATTTATGGGAGTCACATTTGTTAGAAGGAACAATCACGAACCCAAAAGAGATTAATTCCTTACCATAAAAAATGAGGGATACCTTTTGTAATATAAAAAAACTAAAGGTATCATATTACATATTTTGACCACATTTGGAGGCGTTATATTTAGCATGAAAAAAATGACTGAATGGCATTCCTATGGCCATGTCACCATTGGTAATTACAGACAGTCGTTCTTTACTTCTCATTGCCTGCTCTAACATCTAAACATAAATAGCTTCAGTTCCATTAGTTACAATAGCACTAGCAAAAACTACTATCATAAGAGAATAATGTACCTCCAAAGTTCCGTGAGGTATAACATAGAGTAAATTACACTGATATCTATTAACTTTTAATGAAATTATACAAATTACTCCTTCATTGTTTATGCCTACAAAAAAATCCTCTAGTTTTATACATATTTTACACTAACTACCCATTTAAGAGAAATAAGTGTGATCTTTTGAGCAAAAAAAGTGATAAGTGTAATTAAGTTAAACAAAATATGATATGTTTTGGAAACAAGAATAAATAACATTGGAGTCAATACATTTTCATTATTTTTTTTTCGTTAGAGTATAATATAAGAATGATTTAAACATGTCATTACAATTATTTATACATCTTATATTGAACCAAAAATAATGAAAATGTATTGGTTGATATATTATTTAGATATGTCTACACAATATATCATATTTTGTTTAACTTAATTACATTTATTATCTTTTTTTTGTTTAAAATATCATATTTATTTATCATACATGGGTAGTCAGTGTAATGTATGTATAAAAATCGGGGGATTTTTATAGATGCAAAAAATGGAGGAATGATATATATAATTTCACTAAAACTTAAGCAATGACAATGTAATTTACTAACATAACATTACTTAGATTCCCCTCCTTTCTTTTGTGAATCACATTATTCATGCCACGATCATGAAACCCCAGCTTGTCTTACCACCTCCTTGTTTTGCCATTCCTTGATAAATGCATGTGGAGTAGTAATACCCATTATTGATCACATGCTATTCTTCGAAGCAACATCCATTCCAATTATTCCGATTTGTGCCGGTGATGTACAACATACTTTCCACCCAATAGATCATGATGGTGATCATTGCTCTAATAAAAAATAGTCCGTTGTTAAATGCATTTTTTGATCTTGACATGCATTTTAGCCTTCCATCCGTAAACGAAGATTGCATGTCCATTCATGTGTTACTATGTATTTATGTCTAATTAAAAAGTGTGACTTAATGAAAAATAAAAATCATAAAACTAAAAACTAATATTTTTATATTATTTTATAAAGTTTGTTTAGTGAAAGATATATGGAACCATAATGAGTAAGTTGCTTCCTCTATACCTTTCTCAAGTTGAAGTAACTTTTTCTTAATGTATCCTTTATCACTACACGCATATTTGCCGTGAAGTTGCACCTAGTCCATTTTTCCCATGCTTGTTTTTTCGAATTTCAATCCCCATAATTAAGGCAAAATGCTTTATAAAATCGGTAAGCAAGTTTTTTATCAACAAATATCAACTATGGGATATAATATTTGACGTTTGGCTTAGAATATATAGACCGACATTTTATTGCTTTATTGCAATAAGGTTTACTCCAACAATATCAACTATCCCTTAAATCAAATAGTGAGCAGCATCAACACAACATTTACACCATTAACATCATTTTCGTTAACTTCAAATGCATTACCAATCTCGGGTTCGAGTCTTGTGGATGGAAAAAATATCCGTTAGGAGAGTTAGCCCCACGTACCTGTGGATGTTCCCGGCTCGGACAGGATTGTCTCCAGTGCGAGGATACCTGTGGGAAACAAAAAAATGTATTACCAAAGCATCAAGTTACATGGAATAAATTTAAAGTTTTAGTTACACAATGACCTTCTGTCACCAAATATTTATTACAAGTCGAGTCACGATCAAGTCATTCACTTTAAAATGTTTTATAGCAGTGTCCAAAATGTGCATACAGACTATCAATCATGTCATCCCCAATATAAAACATCCTAGTTCATTGTTTTGTATTCTTACTGCACTATAAGAATCAATCTCGTGTATACCCACAATAAGACTACTAGTGCAAATTCTAGAAATACCTCAACATGACTATCAGTGTCAATTCTCGAATTTCCCACAATATGAATACTAGTGTCAAGTCTGGAATTCCCACAATATGATTATGTGTGTTAATTCTAATACCACAGAAAGAGGGAAAGAGAAGAGAGTCGGAAATGCTTCGGTAGAGTAGGAGCGAAGAAAAGTTGAAGAAATATGTCTCAACTAGTGTGTTTTTCTAAATAGGGGAAATCTCTATTTATATGGGGAGAGCCCCAACGGTCGCATTAGTCCGACGACCGAGAAAAAGATCCCATCTCAAATGACTATGTTGAACCAATGTCCAAGATGAAGTCAACAATCATATTGACCGATTATCTTTCCTCATCCCTTAAATGTTGGCAATGGCCGTGGGCTTGGTCAACACATTTGCCAAGGCATATTTTGACTTCAGATTTTTTGTATTTCACACACTTCAAATTAAAAAAATGATTTTTTGAGAACTTATGTGGTTTCTATAAGATTATGCATAAACAAAGGTCTCATACGACTTGAACATTTGTATAGTGAATAAGATTCAGATTTTATTAGACTGACTCGTAGTCTTGAACATTATCTCTGACATCAAATCACACACAACCCTTTTAAGGGTGTATTCTGTAAAGCTTATGCGTTAAAGGTCATGGACGTCTATCTCATTATAGTGAATGATCTAGAAATATATGCCCTTAAATTTCATAAGAAGTGGCCCCCATTTTCACAATCATATAGGTGAGTCTATCAAGAATACTTCTTTAGTCTACATACTCCACTCCAAATGAAGTATAGATCTTATTAAGAGTTTAACTTACCCTTTCATTTACTATGGTAATCATGCTTCTCATCATTTTATAGCATGTTCATTCTCATATCACTTCATAACTTGTTATTATATATTGATCCTATTTTTTAGGATCTTCAATTAGTTAGGTCGGGTTACCATCATGAGTGATCCTCGTTCTAAGGGCAATAGTCCCATATTCTTAGAATTATTATGGACTTTCTCTATAGCTAATCCTTTCGTCAAAAGGTCTGCTAAGTTATCTTCAATGCATACATGATCCATTATAACAACTCATGTTGAGAGTAGCCCTCTAATAGTGTTGTGTTTCTGATGTATCTATCGCTTCTTACCATTATAAAAATGATTCTCAATTTTTGTAATAGACGTGGTACTATCACAATGGATTAAAAAAGTTGGAATTGCCTTTTCCCATAAGGGAATCTTTGAAGCAAGCTTCTTAGCTAAATTGTTTCTTCACGAGATGTTATTAGTGCTATCATCTCAACCTTCATAATGGACTAACCCAAAATTAGGGATGTCAATAGGGTCGGGCAGGCACGAATAGTGCTTACCCATACCCATACCCATACCCATATCCGCATTATTTTCGAGTAGTGGGCATTTGCGAATACCCAACGAGTTTTCAATTTTAATTATATATTTATATATTTTAAAATAATAAATATAGAAAAATAATTATTACTTAAGTAATATGATATGTGTATGATAATTTTATGGTTTTATAGTCCAATCACTAAAACTTATTATGAAATAATAATAAAGTAGACAAAAACTAATCTTAAACTAATAGAAATAAAGTTATAATATATACAATATTTAATTAAAACATAAATTTATAAATATGGGATCATGATACACGTTCCCACTTATAATCTATTTTTATGAGTACCCGTTGCGTGTGTTTTCACGGATATCCACAATCGAATATTTTTGTCATTCCTAGCCAAAATAGTCTATTTCTTTGACTTCTAAGAAATAACTCCACTAGCTATGCTAAACATATAACCACTAGTTGCTTTGGTATTATCTAGAAGAGTATTCTAATCAACATCGCTAAATCCTTCTAGCACAATCACGAAACTTTTGGTAGTATAATCCAAGGTTCATTATTTTACTAAGGTACCTCATGAGTTTTTATATAGTGTGTCAATGCTCCATACTAGGTTTACTAGTAAACTTGCATAATAATCCCACAACATAGATAATGTTGGGTCTAGTGCAATCAATGACATATCGAAAGCTGTCAATGATGCTAACATACTCACTTTGTCGTACATCAACACGAGTGTTCCTAAACAATTTTATACTTGAATTATATGGAGTGCTAGCAGGTTTATAATCAAAATAAGCATATTTCCTTAAGATTTTCTCAACATAGTGAGTCTGATCATAAGAAATTCAGTTTTTGACCTAATAAAATTTATACCGATTACACTTGCATCTCCAAGGTCTTCATTATCAAAATTGTTAAAAATCAATATTTTTACATTATTCACAATATGAATGTTCACACCAAATATGAGTAGGGTGTCTATATACAACCATATGATAGTGCAAACGTCAATTTATGACTTGCATGAATACATTTGTCATTTTCATTCACCTTAAACAAATTTGAGACAATTAAATTGTCCTTCTTCATATAGTTTGACTGAAGATGATAAGAAGGACAATCCAACTGTTAGAGGTAAGTATGGATTCTCTCAGTTCATGCATTTTCTTTATAGAGATGTTCTGTGTTTGCGTTTGGTTAGCACTGTATATGAACAAGAACCAATTTTCTGGCAACCTGACATGCCTACCCCTGCACATAAAAGCCGTAGTGTTGCTTTTGAGAATGGAGAAGTTAATCGAGTTGAAGCTCACCATCCTTAAGAAAATGTTGAATCTGTTCCAAAACTATTTCTTCTCAGCCAATGGTCTTAATAGTCACACATCCATAGATTAACCTTAACATTCTCACAAGAATTGATAATGAATAAAGTCCAAGATCTCTCTATCTTGATTATTTGGTGTGAAGAACAACCCTTAAGCATTGGTGAATACATTAACATCACTAAAAAAGAAAAATGTTAAAAACCTTATAGATTACAAAGTTCAAAATTAATAGATAATATTTTAATGCTTTCTAATTTAAGTTCTAATAGTTCATTTTACCTTTTTATTGCACAAGGCCCATGAAAATTATTTTTCAATGTTTTAAATGGATGGAAAACATTAATGAAGTTTCTAAAAAGAGTTTTTAGAAAACCATAATGTTACTTGAAGTAGAATAGCATATTATTTGACTGGATAAAATGGTTCATTAACTGATTACCACAAGCCAATAATTGATTACTCTATCCTTGAAGTGTGTTTTCAAAATTTAAAACTAACCAATACATACCCAAATGAAGCAATATGCTCCCAAGCATTTCATACCTCTTGAAATGGACTTTGGAAACCCTCTAAACTATATATATAGCATCCTAAGTTTTTGAAAAGTAAACAACAGTCTCATGACACTTTTGCAAAAATTTCCACTTGCAAATCTATCATAAGTTTTTCATAAAAAGAAGTGAAATTATGAATTTTCATACTTTATAAAAAGCAAGGGCCGAGTGTGATACTAACTTTAAAGTGTTCTTGAAAATGATTTTAATATCATTAGCTTGGGTATAATAATCTTTAACCATTTAGAAAAAAAATATTAAAGAGTTACATTACATTTTGATGAGTGATTGTGTAAAAAGAAAATGACGTGCTATCTTGGGTGAATTGAGAGTTCTCGAAGAGGGCCTTGGTGCGAGAGTTGTAGAGAAACTCAATTACAT
This sequence comes from Lupinus angustifolius, assembly GCF_001865875.1. Taxonomy (NCBI): domain Eukaryota; kingdom Viridiplantae; phylum Streptophyta; class Magnoliopsida; order Fabales; family Fabaceae; genus Lupinus; species Lupinus angustifolius. The sequence continues at coordinate 39,821 of NW_017727915.1, forward strand.
AGTGAGAAATCTCTTGAACTAGAAAAGGGATCTAAAAGTAGCCTTCATTTGAAGAAGGTGAACCAATACACATCTTGGTGTGAATATCTCTTTCCTTATCTCCTTCAATGTTATGCAACTATTTTTCTATAAGTGTATACTTTTGTTGAAAATTTTGAAATGTCTTTTAAAAGGACAATATTGTTGCAAACCTAGTTTACCCAATTCTTAGGTAGCTATCTAGTGTTAACTATTGGCACCAAATACTAAGTTAGGTAATTTTTATTAGGTATCAGTGGTTACAATACACCTAGAAGGGGGGGGGGGATTAATAGGTGTCGCGGTTAGAATTACCGCTTTTCGCAAATCAACACTTAATGCTGAATCAACCCTATTTAATCGATTAAGGAGAAGAATATAATCGATTATATGCACAATCTTAATCGATTAACACAAAGAACAGTTTTAAACAGAAATAGTTTTAATCGATTAACAGAAACAAGATAATCGATTAACGCAACAATTTTAATCGATTAAACAGAAACAATAAGCTATTACAGAAAACGATTAATTGTAGAACAGTTAACCGATAATGGAACGAATACAGAGCTTACAGATTGTATATAAGAATAGCATCCAGTATAGCATACAAACAGAATGTATCAATTTGAATCCAATATACCAATTAATCGATTGAAAACAGTAAAGAGAGAGAGAGAAAAAGCCTGCAACGCGAATTTTTATCCTGGTTCGTTTGCTGTCCACTGCAAACTACATCCAGGCCTCCCGGCTGACTTGGGAGATTTCCTTCACTATAATCGAATCAATGTAATTACATACACATTATCCAATTACAACACTTAGCAAATGACAAGAAATCAAAGAAACTATCCAATGGTTTGACTCCCTTCCTACCGATAAAGAAAACGTTTCTTTCGGCGTAGCCCCAGCCAAAGAATCTCTCGTTCTTTCCTTTTCTTACACTCTAAGCTATGAAGAAACACACAATCTCTACTGGTGATACGACACCAAGAGATTCCCTTTCACAACAATTATACAAGAATTACAAGAGTAATATTAAGCTATACCTAAGCTCAAATACAACATGAAGGCTTTACTCTAATGCACATTTAACACAAACACATGTGAAATGACAAGTATTAGTTATGAAAACAGAAGTTACAGAATCATAAAATTCATGAAAAAACGCATCAAAATATGCATGAACATGTGAGGGAAAACGTGAGAGATTATAACATGAAATGCACTCAATCCTAAAGCAAGGAATCTCTCATTTCTAAACTCACTAATGCAATTAACAAATAGATGCAGCAATTAACACGTAGAATGCTCTAACTCTCTAATAAATGCAACATGCAACTTATGAGATTAATTCTGAAAACGCAGTTTATAAAGAATCAGTCCAGAACCCCAGATAATCGATTAAATACCTTCTTAATCGATTAACGGGACTAAAAATCATAACTGATTCTGTTTTTCAGTTTTTCAGTTTCAACAACTTAAAAATCAGTTAGGTTAATCGATTAACGTAAACCTTTAATCGATTAACTGCATTACAAAAACGTGTTCCAGTGGCAACCACTTTACACAGCAGTTGGGTTAATCGATTAAAGGTATGGTTAATCGATTAACACTAAATAAAATATGTATTTTCAAATAGAAAACATCAAATATGTTATGCACTTAGATAATACATGTTTGACACTTAGTTTTATGCCTAGAATGCATATATACATGTATTTATGTAATGCATGAACATATTATCAAATGAACATATCTCATGGATGAAATGATTTAAAGATAAATGCATATGAGACATGTTTTAGGTGCCCTAAGCCTTCGACTCAACTTAAACTAGAAACTAGTCTAAGCCTAGTACCAAATAAAAGACTTAAGCACGTTGGATTGTTGGTTATCTTCAAGCACTTTTAGGCACACGTTGTCCTCATCAAAACCATGACGTTCAAGGAGAGCTTTCCAAAGTGTTCCTCTTGACATGCACACTTTCAATCTCCCCCTTTTTGATGATGACAAACTCTACATCAAGTTCATCAATTTTAAAGTAACAATTGCTTGATGAATAAGCTTGAAGATTGTGTTGGCAAGGTTGATGGAATGCGCACATTTATCGGAAGCTGTTATAACGATCAACCTGCACAATTGAGAAGCAACAAAACAACCTTTCTCCCCCTTTTGACATTATCAAAAAGATAACCCAGGTCAAAAAAGCTAGGAAGAGATATTAGTTAATCATAAAACAATGTTAATGAATTAATTTGGGTTTTAACAAATTAACCTGTTTCATTTATGGGTAAATTGAACAAATGCGCTTTATTGGACAAAAAATAGCTAATAAGAAGTGAGAATGGCATGCAAGATTTAATCAAATATTAAGCATTGTAAGCATTATTAAATCTCAAATGATCAAGATCCATTCACTAAGGCAAATAAGCTATTTTGACATAATTATAGCAAAAACACAAACATTTGCATAGCATAAAGAGTAAAGAAAGTCATGAAATAGTACAGGCCATAAAGTCAAATAAAAGACAAATAGCAAAATACGAATCAGTTCTGAAAGCAACAACGATAACTAAATCCAGAAGGTGCCACAAGATAAAAATAAACCTAAGGATAGGATAACCTAGGTCTAAGGTCAGCTAAACTAAGGTTGAGGCGGAGGATAGACAGGCTGATCATCAGGCACAGCAGTGTTCTGATTTCCCTGGATAAGCATAGACAGCTTCTGAAATTCTGAGCAGAACATGGCATTCTGAGCCTCAGCGGTAGACTGAATCATAGTCCTCAGCTCCTGAATTTTGTTATCGGTGTAGGCATTCTGACGTTCCTCGTATTGCTCCATACCTGCAAAATAAGAGTCCTTCAGCCCTTGGAAGTGCAGATCCATGCGGTTGTTAAGTCGTTGTTCCATGGCTTCCATCTGAGCTAAACCAAACACAGAGCTCTGAGGTGCTGTTCCAGACGACTCCCCCTGATTAGTTGCATTCTGATTACCCAAATCCTCCTGATGCTCATTATCCGACAAGTCCAGATCAAAGGTGGTATAGTCCTCCTGATACTGCCATGTAGTACCATACTTGTAAATTCCCATCTTATGAATGAGACTCTCACCCACCAAGTGATCTTTATCAGTGTACTCAGTAATGATGGTATCAGAAATGTCAATGCGCAAATAATCAACAATGCGGGATATGAAAATGCTATACGGGAGCAGCTTGGACTGAGACAATGAAACGCTGTTCATGATTTTCAGAATCTCCTCAGGCCAATTGATCATCACGTTATTCTTTACAGCGTACATGAAACGCAAATCATTCACAGTAGGCTGTGCATGATTAGTGTTCCGCTGCACTAATATGTAAGCAATAACATAATGCAATAACCTGTTCTCAACAGAAAGTGACCCTGCCTTGGTCAGTTGACCCTGAATATACAGATGAGGGCCCCGAAGGAATGACTTATACACATCAACGGGATCAAAATTGTCCTTGACCCAAGAACAGTCCCCTATTCCAAAACCAGACGACGATAAACCTCCAACATTCAGAAATAAATCCTCACTCATCTCAAACAGATTACCGGAAATCATGGACCAATATTTGCCATCCTTGTATCTAAAATTAGCGTAAAATTCCCTAACTAGAGCAGGGTATACGCGTCCCTTCAATTCCAAAAACTGAACGGCTCCTTGAGCCTCCATGTCATGCGGAAAACTAAAGTTTTGTTCCGCTAACCAGGTTAAGTCGGCATACCTGATGTATGTAGGCTTGCGGCCTTGAAATTTTGCCAACCGGGTCTCTTGCAAAATGAGGGAATAATAGGGGTCACCGCGGTCCCGAGTGGAGGGTGAGCCGGTTTCCCTTCTTCGAATGCGCGTTGCTGTAGTCTTGACCCGCTTTGGACGACTCTGCTCCATTGAAGATGATGAACTCGAAACTGAGATTGATGAACAGAGGGGCAAAGCCTAACCTAGGGTTTGGATTGGATGATTCGGAATTGAGTGGATTTTTGGATGAAATAGAATGATTTCGGAAGGTTTGAGAGGTTTAGGATGAGGTTTACTTAATCCTATTGCACCTGGATTAGTATTGTTGCTGTTTCAGAAAATCAAGGCGCAAAGAGGTTGCGAAAAGGTCAGAAAAAGTGCAAGACCGAGACACTGTTTGCCTTTAACGTACTGGTTTTAATCGATTAACGGGATGGTTTAATCGATTAAAACAGTGTAAAATTTGAATTTTCAAAAAAAATTGCCCAGGTAATCGATTAACGGGCTGTTTAATCGATTAAGTTTTAGAAAATTTGAATTTTCCAGAAATGAAGCCCAGGTAATCGATTAACTATTGGCATAATCGATTAAATCAGAGAAAATTTCGTTTTTAGGCAGCAGAGTGGTTTCGACTTTTTAGGACACACGTATGCATTATTACAGATTTATCGAGACATATATAATCACATTAAGAAGTTAATCAAGAGATATATTTTTGCATTTTTAACATATATCATTCAAACATGAAACACATAGGCATAGAGAAGCAAGACAATTTATGCAAACAGCTAAACAATTTTTAAACAAGATATTGTTCATCAAGAATTCCTAGTTCTCTCCTTAGAACATAGAAGGTATCCCTGGGAAGGGGCTTGGTGAAAATATCTGCTAACTGTTTAGATGTTTCCACAAATTCAAGAACACAGTCACCTTTTTGTACATGGTCACGCAAAAAATGATGTCTAATTTCTATATGCTTTGTTCTAGAATGCAAAACGGGATTCTTGGATAGGTTAATGGCACTTGTATTATCGCATTTTATTGGGATCTTTTCAAGTTTAAGACCAAAGTCCTTAAGTTGCTGCTTCATCCAAAGGATTTGAGCGCAACACACACCAGCGGCAATGTATTCCGCTTCAGCGGTGGACAAAGCAACACAGGCTTGCTTCTTGCTGTGCCATGCTACTAATGAACTGCCCAATAGGTGGCAAGTACCACTAGTGCTTTTCCGATCCAACTTACATCCGGCGAAATCGGAATCGGAATAACCCACCAAGGATAGTGAGGCATCCCGAGGATACCATAATCCCATGTTAATAGTTCCTTTTAGATATCTCATGATTCTTTTAACAGTTATATAGTGTGATTCTCTAGGTGATGATTGATATCTCGCACACATGCATACACTGAACATGATATCAGGTCTACTTGCAGTTAAGTAAAGTAAAGACCCAATCATACCACGATACTTCGTTACCTCGATTGCTTTTCCTTTCTCATCTTTGTCTAAGTAGCAAGCAGATGCCATAGGTGTGGAAGCTTCCTTACATTTGTCCATTTCAAATTTCTTGAGTAGCTCTTTGCAGTATTTCGCCTGATGGATGAATATCCCACTTTCTAGCTGCTTTATCTGCAATCCTAGAAAGAATGTGAGTTCTCCCATCATAGACATTTCGAACTCCCCCTGCATCATCTCAGAAAATTCTCTACACAAGATATCATTAGTAGATCCAAATATTATGTCATCTACATAGATTTGTACAAGCAGAACATGATTTTCTGATTTTCTAATAAAAAGCGTTGTGTCAACCAAGCCTCTCTCGAACCCTTTTTCTAAAAGAAAGGTACTAAGTCTGTCATACCAAGCTCTAGGAGCTTGTTTGAGACCATATAGTGCCTTTTTAAGTTTGTAAACATGGTTCGGATATTTAAAATTTTCAAAACCAGGCGGTTGGTCAACATAAACTTCTTCTTGAATGTATCCATTCAGGAAGGCGCTTTTTACATCCATTTGAAAGAGTTTGAAGTTCATTAAAGATGCAAAGGAAAGAAGCATTCTGATGGCCTCTAGTCTGGCTACAGGAGCGTAGGTTTCGTCATAATCGATACCCTCCTCCTGGTTGTAGCCTTTGGCCACCAAACGTGCTTTATTTCGAATTATTAAGCCAGATTCATCAAGTTTATTTCTGAAGACCCATCGAGTACCAATTACGGGATGATCATTAGGTTTGGGGACCAAGTCCCACACATGATTGCGCTCAAACTGGTTTAGCTCTTCTTGCATAGCTATACCCCAGTGTACATCCTCAATGGCCTCATCAACGGTCTTAGGCTCAATTTGCGATACAAAAGCTACAAAATTACAGAAATTTCGTAAGGAACTACGGGTTACCACTCCCGTAGATATGTCACCTATAACTTTATCAATTGGGTGAGCTTTCTTTGTTTTCCACACGGTAGGCATGTCTGAGTGCTCTTGAGGTTCGATTTGACCTTCATCATTGGCTCCTTTTTCATTATCCATGTCCTTGGAGTATGCTTCTTCCAAAGCACCTGCAACATCATCAGAAACGACCTTTCTCTTCTCTTTTGGAGAAGATTCGTCAAACTGTACATGGATAGACTCTTCAACTTGCATTAAATATTTGTTAAAGACTCTGAACGCTTTGCTATGAATCGAGTATCCCAAAAATATTCCCTCATCGGCTTTAGAGTCGAATTTCCCTAAGGCCCGCTTTCCATTATTTAATATAAAACATTTGCAACCGAAAGCGTGAAGATGGGATATATTTGGTTTGCGGCCTTTTAAAAGTTCATAAGGAGTTTTGTTCAAGTTTGGCCTTAAGAGTACTCGATTTATAACATAGCATGCAGTATGAACTGCATCAGCCCAGAAGTACTTGGGGGTATTACTTTCGTTAAGCATGGTTCTCGCTAATTCTTCTAAAACACGATTTTTCCTCTCTACAACTCCATTTTGTTGTGGAGTGCGAGGAGCAGAGAACTGATGCAAAATGCCATGCTTATCACAGAATTTGTCGAACTGAAAGTTCTCAAATTCTCCCCCGTGATCACTTCGTATATATATTATTTTTAGGTTAAGTTGGTTTTGGATTTGCTTGGCAAGATTTTTAAAATTTTTGAACGCGTCGCTTTTTGATGATAAAAACAATGTCCATGTAAATCTAGAGAAATCATCAACAATAACTAGAGCGTAGTAACTACCACCAAAACTCATGATTTGTGATGGTCCAAACAAGTCCATATGGAGTAGCTCCAAAGGTCTTGAGGTGGATATCACATTTTTATTTTTAAAAGAGTTTTTGGTTTGTTTACACTTTTGACAAGTGTCACAAATTTCTTTAGTTTTAAAATTCAATTTTGGTAGCCCCTCAACTAGTTCGTTTGATGATAATTTATCTAGATGCTTTATATGGATATGTGCAACACGTCTATGCCATAGCCAGATGTCATCTTCTTTAGAAATAAAGCATTTTGAAAATAATGTAGTGACATCGTCCAAATTAACCATGTAAATATTATTTATACGGTGACCAACAAATTTAACGTTATTAGATAAAATATCACGAATGACACAACAATCAGAATCGAAGGATACACGATTACCTTTATCGCAGAGTTGGCTTATACTCAACAAGTTATGTTCTAGTCCTTCAACATAAAGGACATTATCAATCAGAGTTTGGGATGAGTTACCAACTGTTCCTGTGCCGAGTATCTTTCCCTTGTTGTTGTCTCCATAAGTGACGTATCCTTTTCCTTTAAGTGAGAGATCCAGGAAATTTGATCTATCACCTGTCATATGCCTCGAACACCCACTATCTAAGTACCATTTTTGTCCATGTGTTCGGAGACATACCTGCAAAATAGATTACTTACTTTTCTCAGGTACCCAATTTATGTTGGGTCCTTTTCTGTTAGTGATTAGGGAATCATCTCCCTTCTTTTTCCATACATAAACTCCGCTAGGTATACCATACTTTTTGATATAGCATGAATGATAAGTATGACCATATGTGTTACAATAAAAACAAGTAGGAGAATGCTTATGATATTTGTTTTTAGCTTGAGCTACCGGTTTTCTATATGGTCGCTTCTTTTTAGCAGTGCGAGTATAACCTAGACCAGTTCGATCACCAACATTTCTAGTTTGATTAAGCAAGTTATCTAATTGTTGTTTACTGTTTGTGAGACGTGTGAGTTTTTCATTTAGTTTAAAATTGTCCTCTTGCAAAGTCTCGCAAGTCTCACAGACAGGTTTTTGACATAAGTTACTAGCAGAGTAGTTACATAAGCTACAAGAATAGATGAGATCTAAAGTTTCATTTTGCAGTTTTAATTCATCTAATTCTTTTTGCAATTGGCTTATTTTTTGTTCATTTATTAGGATTACCCTTTCTTTTCCTATCAATGTTAATTCTAGCCAATTTCTTTAATTCGTCATGCAACTCGACATAAGCATCATACAATACATCATAAGGAGGTGAATCATCCGAAGTGGATGAGGTGTCAGAATATACCTCATCATTGCCCTTGCATGAGTCTGAATTTGTATCGATGTCAGATCTGGCCATCAGACACAGCTTTGCTGACTCCTCCTCACTAGAGGTGCTCGATGTTGATTCCTGCCTAGGTACATCCCAAACGATGTAAGCTTTCTTGGTTTTGAAGTCCCTAGGAGTGCTCTTCTCTGAATCAACCTTCTTTAGGTAGGTTGGACACTGAAACCTCATGTGCCCTACCTTTCCACACTCATGGCAAGTGAAGCGATCCTTGTTATTCTTGCCTTTACTGGTTGACTCTTTCGCTTCCTTCTTTTGAAACTTCTTGAGTCCTCCTTTTCTTTTAATGAATTTGCTAAATTTTCGGACTAGGAGACCCATAGTTTCATCATCTAGATCGGAATAAGATTCATCATCAATTTTCTCTTCTTTTTATTTGGAGGTCGTGGCCTTCAATGTGATGCTCTTCTTCTTCCGGTCTGATTCTTCATTCATGGTCAAGCGACCCAACTCCATTTCATGCTCTTGAAGTTTTCCAAATAAAGTAGCTAAAGGCATAGAGTCCAAATCTTTAGACTCAACAATTGCAGTCACCTTTGGTTGCCATCTCCTGTCAAGACAACGCAAAACTTTATTAGTTAGTTCACCTCTAGCAAATGATTTATCGAGAGCAACTAAATGGTTAACAATATGAGTGAATCGCTTTTGCATATCACATATTGATTCGCTTGGTAACATGCGAAACAACTCATATTCGTGGGTCAGCGCGTTCAGTCTCGCGCGCTTGACTTCGCTAGTGCCTTCGTGAGTCACTTGTAAAGTGTCCCACATTTCTTTCGCATTATGGCACTGCGAGACCCTAAAGAATTCATCATATGATAGGGCCGATGTGATGATGTTTTTGGCGCGCAGGTTATGCTGGACCTTTTTGCGCTCATCATCGGTCCATAAACTTTTCGGTTTATCTTTAGGTTGATCGTCCACAAGATGTTGTGGAACGTAAGGGCCGTTGACTACGGATTCCCAAATATCCGAGTCTATGGCCTCAATAAAAATTTGCATGCGCACTTTCCAGTAGGCATACCCTTCACCACTGAATATTGGTGGTCGATTAATGGATGACCCATCACCACCAAATGGATTTGAAGAACCCATTCCTTTTCCCTTTAGGATCACGAATACGCGGTTGAGCTAGCACTTCGTACTAGCTCTGATACCACTTGTTAGGTATCAGTGGTTACAATACACCTAGAAGGGGGGGTTGAATAGGTGTCGCGGTTAGAATTACCGCTTTTCGCAAATCAACACTTAATGCTGAATCAACCCTATTTAATCGATTAAGGAGAAAAGGATAATCGATTATAAGCACAGTCTTAATCGATTAACACAAAAAACAGTTTTAAACAGAAACTATTTTAATCGATTAATAGAAACAGTATAATCGATTAACACAGGAATATTAATCGATTAAACAGAACCAGTAAGCAATTACAGAAACGATTAAATGCGAAACAAATAACCGATAACAGAACGAATACAGAGCTTACAAATTTGTATATCAGAATAGCTTGCAATACAACAAAAGAACAGAATGTATTAGTTGAATCAAATATACAAATTAAATCGATTGAAAAACAGTAAAGAGAGAGAGAGAAACAAATCCTGCAAATCGAATTTTTATCCTGGTTCGTTTGCTGTCCACTGCAAACTACATCCAGGCCTCCCGGCTGACTTGGGAGATTTCCTTCACTATAATCGAATCAATGTAATTTACAAACACATTATCCAATTACAACACTTAGCAAATGACAAGAAATCAAAGAAACTATCCAATGGTTTGACTCCCTTCCTACCGATAAAGAAAACGTTTCTTTCGGCGTAGCCCCAGCCAAAGAATCTCTCGTTCTTTCCTTTTCTTACACTCTAAGCTATGAAGAAACACACAATCTCTACTGGTGATACGACACCAAGAGATTCCCTTTCACAACAATTACACAAGAATTACAAGAGTAATATTAAGCTATACCTAAGCTCAAATACAACATGAAGGCTTTACTCTAATGCACATTTAACACAAACACATGTGAAATGACAAGTATTAGTTATGAAAACAGAAGTTACAGAATTATAAAATTCATGAAAAACGCATCAAAAATATGCATGAACATGTGAGGGAAAACATGAGAGATTATAACATGAAATGCACTCAATCCTAAAGCAAGGAATCTCTCATTTCTAAACTCACTAATGCAATTAACAAATAGATGCAGCAATTAACACGTAGAATGCTCTAACTCTCTAATAAATGCAACATGCAACTTATGAGATTAATTCTGAAAACGCAGTTTATAAAGAATCAGTCCAGAACCCCAGATAATCGATTAAATACCTTCTTAATCGATTAACGGGACTAAAAATCATAACTGATTCTGTTTTTCAGTTTTTCAGTTTTAACAACTTAAAAATCAGTTAGGTTAATCGATTAACGTAAACCTTTAATCGATTAACTGCATTACAAAAACGTGTTCCAGTGGCAACCACTTTACACAGCAGTTGGGTTAATCGATTAAAGGTATGGTTAATCGATTAACACTAAATAAAATATGTATTTTCAAATAGAAAACATCAAATATGTTATGCACTTAGATAATACATGTTTGACACTTAGTTTTATGCCTAGAATGCATATATACATGTATTTATGTAATGCATGAACATATTATCAAATGAACATATCTCATGGATGAAATGATTTAAAGATAAATGCATATGAGACATGTTTTAGGTGCCCTAAGCCTTCGACTCAACTTAAACTAGAAACTAGTCTAAGCCTAGTACCAAATAAAAGACTCAAGCACGTTGGATTGTTGGTTATCTTCAAGCACTTTTAGGCACACGTTGTCCTCATCAAAACCATGACGTTCAAGGAGAGCTTTCCAAAGTGTTCCTCTTGACATGCACACTTTCAATCTCCCCCTTTTTGATGATGACAAACTCTACATCAAGTTCATCAATTTTAAAGTAACAATTGCTTGATGAATAAGCTTGAAGATTGTGTTGGCAAGGTTGATGGAATGCGCACATTTATCGGAAGCTGTTATAACGATCAACCTGCACAATTGAGAAGCAACAAAACAACCTTTCTCCCCCTTTTGACATTATCAAAAAGATAACCCAGGTCAAAAAAGCTAGGAAGAGATATTAGTTAATCATAAAACAATGTTAATGAATTAATTTGGGTTTTAACAAATTAACCTGTTTCATTTATGGGTAAATTGAACAAATGCGCTTTATTGGACAAAAAAATAGCTAATAAGAAGTGAGAATGGCATACAAGATTTAATCAAATATTAAGCATTGTAAGCATTATTAAATCTCAAATGATCAAGATCCATTCACTAAGGCAAATAAGCTATTTTGACATAATTATAGCAAAAACAAAAACATTTGCATAGCATAAAGAGTAAAGAAAGTCATGAAATAGTACAGGCCATAAAGTCAATATAAAAGACAAAAAGCAAAATACGAATCAGTTCTGAAAGCAACAACGATAACTAAATCCAGAAGGTGCCACAAGATAAAAATAAACCTAAGGATAGGATAACCTAGGTCTAAGGTCAGCTAAACTAAGGTTGAGGCGGAGGATAGACAGGCTGATCATCAGGCACAGCAGTGTTCTGATTTCCCTGGATAAGCATAGACAGCTTCTGAAATTCTGAGCAGAACATGGCATTCTGAGCCTCAGCGGTAGACTGAATCATAGTCCTCAGCTCCTGAATTTTGTTATCGGTGTAGGCATTCTGACGTTCCTCGTATTGCTCCATACCTGCAAAATAAGAGTCCTTCAGCCCTTGGAAGTGCAGATCCATGCGGTTGTTAAGTCGTTGTTCCATGGCTTCCATCTGAGCTAAACCAAACACAGAGCTCTGAGGTGCTGTTCCAGACGACTCCCCCTGATTAGTTGCATTCTGATTACCCAAATCCTCCTGATGCTCATTATCCGACAAGTCCAGATCAAAGGTGGTATAGTCCTCCTGATACTGCCATGTAGTACCATACTTGTAAATTCCCATCTTATGAATGAGACTCTCACCCACCAAGTGATCTTTATCAGTGTACTCAGTAATGATGGTATCAGAAATGTCAATGCGCAAATAATCAACAATGCGGGATATGAAAATGCTATACGGGAGCAGCTTGGACTGAGACAATGAAACGCTGTTCATGATTTTTAGAATTTCCTCAGGCCAATTGATCATCACGTTATTCTTTACAGCATACATGAAACGCAAATCATTCACAGTAGGACATCAGGGTAAACCAAGCCGACCAGGGCAAAGGCATTATCCCAGCCAGCATTAGCCGCCCCATCAACATCATCCTCCAGCTTCATGTAGGCAGCCTTGAGGTCATCCAACTCCTTATGCACCCGGGCTTTATCAGCCTCCAATGTCTTCAACTTATCAAAGTTGAAGCCTCCCGTCTTCACTCCTCTAAAGACGATCAGCTAGAGCCTGCGTCTCCCGTTTAGCGGGCCCCAGTCTATCTTGGCCAACATCTCTACTTTCCGGGCATCCTTTAGTTGGAGGGACACTGTAGAGAGTTGCTCAGCAGCCGAGAGGTTTTGAGTCTCCAAGTTCTTCACAACTTCGGCATGCTTTTCCTTCAACTCATGAAGCTCACCCAAATGAAGCTTTTGTAGGTTGGCCAAAGCATTTTCCCCAACCTGGGTGGCGAGCACCCCCTCACCTTCAAGATATTTGGCGACTGAAGCCACCATAACCCCCGGCTCCCGGGTCCTCCTTAGCACGTCCACCAGAGGTACCCCATCCATAACGTCCTTCACCCTGAGGTTGACCAAACCCTCTTCAACGATCCTGGGAATGTTGTAAGTAGTCTTAAGGCGGATGGGGCCAGACTTACCCTTTGTTAGAGGACTTGCCCAACCTCTGCTTCCCCGACTGTGTGCCCTCCTCTAAGGCCGCTTCAGGAGGGCTGGCAGGCTCCGCAGTTAGGTCAACCGATTGACCAAAGGCTGATTCAGGATGCGCCATTATGATGGGAGCTGGTCAGTCTACAGTAGTCCCCCCCCCCGAACCACTTGCATGGGTAGCTTCCCTCCGAGGAGTAGAAGAAGGACCCTCAACCCAGGTAGGTAGACTCTGCCTGTGACACTTGCTGCTTTCCTCGTCCTTCCTCTTAGCAACTGCATGCTTTAGGAGCCTGCTCCGGTCTGCCTGATCCCCTATGGCGAATGCTAAAAGAAACAAACGAAAAAGTTCAGATAAATGTCAACAAATAACAACAAGATATAGATAATCGGACGCATACCGACTGCCTCCTCGAATACTTGGTCGCCTTGAACCAGTTTGTAGCAAAAGATTGAACAACCTTCTTCAACCCAGACTAACATCTCATCCGTCGTCCTCCTCTCTTGATCATCCAACTGATCATAGGAGAAACCAAAGGCGTTGGCCGGCTTCTGGTGAATTCCCCCATTCCAAGAAATGGGAAAAAAAGGGACATTACCAGGATCATACGCCCAGGTATGGCAGGTCCCCTGAGCCTCAACACGAAAATAACCGCCCTTCCAGTTCTTCACAGAACCCTCGAAGGGAAGAAATAAAGCCTGTTCATTCCAAGATTGAAGAGACGTCTACCCGCAACGCCCAGCCTGAGCCTCATCTTTATTGGAACTACGTGTCACACGGAACATCCAGAAGAATAACTAGAGCGTGCAAGGCCTCCCCATGACCTTAGAGAAAAGTTTAAAAGCCTGAATAAAGCCCAATGAGTTGGAGTGCAATTGAGAGGGGGGCACGTGAAGGTGCTACAACACTTTAGTGTACCACCCCTCAAAGAGGATTTTCATTCCTATCCGTCGGCAGACCTGCTCGTACATGTAAGAGCTCCACCTATTCTTGGTCTCAAATAAGATGTCCCGACAAACTCGCTCCTGAGCAGTAGGAGCGTACCACTGGATATCATTAGTCGGCCGTGTCAGCACCTCTACCGTTAGAAATAAGATGGGGTTCCCCAAACCACTTGATCGACCCACCAATAATGGCACTCGCTACTCACCATATCCTCCGGGATAATAAACTCATCGGCCCGATCAACAAAATTCCGCCCCATAATAGACATGTCATAAGAAGAAGTATCAGAATCCAAGTTGGACATATTATCCAAGACCGAACGCCACTTCTCTGAGAAAGCCTCTCGTTCAATCAAGGTGGCCCCATGCCCGACCTCTTTCTCCCTCAGATCGCCTCCAAGAGGAACAACTACTAACCAGGGTGGCGACGGCGGCAAGTTGCGTTCGTAAAAATGGGTGGAGGTCCGAATAAGATCTCCACCTCATCAGGGCTCGAATCCCCGCCTAACGATGCCATAATTGCTTAGAATATTAAAAAAAGAGCAAAGGAGAGGAAGAAGTTACTGAGTTAATGGAAGTAGAAGATTCTGGAAGAAAATTGGAGGTCAGATTCAAACAATGCGTATGCTCGGCAGGAGACAATTTCTCAGAAGGCAAAGTGAATAAGAATGAAAGAGGGAACCCATATTTATAGAGAGAGACCCAAGCCCAGACCTCCCCAAGGGTCCAACCCAAAATATGCATCCACCCATTCAAAATCACTCAAGGACAATCCAATGGTCTGACATAGAAATCCATGCAACAGTACTGAAACAATAGACACGTCGATTTATTGTTCCAGTTTCAGATGAAACGCCAAGCATCCTCCACGTGTCTGATAAAACCCTTAGCCGTTATGACCTACCCCTATACCTACCTAGAAACCCTACCCCTATCCCATTGCGCCAAATCAAAATGATCCAAGTCTATCATCTTTGATCGCCCTAATAGACTTGGGGCAACTATTCCAGCCCGGTCATACTCAGGCTGTCGACCCCTTAGAGTGTACTAGACCGGTCATCTCTGACTGGTCTAATAGACTAGGGGCAACTGTTCCAGCCAGGTCATACTCGGGCTGTCAACCCCATAGAGTCTACTAGCCCGCTCATATCTGACCGACCTAATAGACTGGGGGCAACTATTCTAGCCCGGTCATACCCAAGCTGTCAACCCGAAAGAATCTATTATCCCGGTATCCCTGGGCTACCCCTTCTACCCGAGTACCCCGTGCAGTACTCCGCATGTCCACGTCGTTCACCTTAGATGGGTCCACCCATGGTAGATGAAGTAAATGCTCCTAACGCAACAATAAGGCATGTGACACGCTATTTAATGTACCTCAGGCATGCTATTTAATGCACCAATGACATACCATTTAATGCGCCGCTAACTCGCCATCAATGTCAGACAACAAACCACCTGTCACGCCGCCTGAACATTCTACATGTCCTTGAGAAATCGACAAGGGCAGATCCACAGGTCAAGCAAGGATGACTAGAGTACGTCCCTTGTACCCGTTAAAAGCTGACCAATGACCATATGCCATCTCAGTACTTCTTAAGTTCTATAAATAAAAGAGACCACACATGAAGTATAATTAATTCTCATTCCCTCATTTATTGCTATACTTATTGCTCTAACTTCTCTCTTATTTGCTCACTTATCTCTCTAGAATACTCTACTGACTTGAGCGCTAGAGAACCTTATCACATACCTCCCCCAGCGGTTCCAGATGACAATCCGACCAAGTCATCTGATCTCTTACATTCTACCGACCATCCATCCTCAACTTCCAACCATCCACCCTCAGCTTCCGTCCATCCATCCTCAGTTTCCGATCATCCACTCTTAACAATAAAGAATAGTGAAGAATGTTAATCAAGCATTCTGGGACGAGATGTGCACAAAGATCAATGCTTAGACCTTGCATCTGATGAAGATATACTATCCTAGTCTAGGAGAAGAATTTTGTAAGTTTTGATGACAGATCTAAAGAAATTGTCTCTAGAAGGGCAAAAGTTGTTCCTTCTACCTCAGTATAGGCAAGTGATTGGTGACTGTTGCTCAAGGAGAAGATGCAGAGGAGGAAATCCCTCAAATGATAAGATGAAGGAAAAGAATAGAGTCCTCTAGTTCACCTATAGTGGCTTCTGCACCTATTCAGACGCAATGACCTATGTTAGCAGTTGCTGAAGTCCATAGACCACAACTGCTGACAAGGGAGATAACCAACTTTGTCAATAAAACTCTGGCTTCCTGCATGGAAGCTATGCAATATGTTTTGGACAAGGTAAAAGGAATGAATTTATAGTCTTCTATCCCTATACAAAGGAAGAAGAAACAACCCTTGCTATAGAAAAAAGGGTACTCCTCTCCACAGACTCCTTTGATATTCCATCATCCCATGGGCCATCCTTTATCCTTCTCATTGTTTCAAATATTTTCTACCATTTCCTTACCCTCTCCATCACCAACATGCTCAACACAACAACCACATTCACCAACACAACCATCATCTCTAGTTCATGCATCCTGACCTATACCATATGTTGATTCTACATTACTAGGCACAAACCCATCACCCAAATCTATTCCCCATCCAAACACTGTTCCACTATTAGAGTATCACCATGTGTCTCTGTAATAGTGTGTGGTTGTATTTTTAATGAAACAGTAGCAAGAGTGAAATTAAAAATAGTATTTGTATTGAAAGTGCAGAAACAGAATGACAATGAGTATGAAAATAGCAAAGAAAGAGCAGAAACGTATCTCAGCAGGAAAACGGAAAAAAAGATTACAAGAGAGAGACTAATCATAACATTTCATGTCCTTTCTCACCCCACATTCCCCTCTTTTATTACCCCACCACATATTCCCCAAGTCTAGTGTTTGTTGTCCTGACCCTACTCCTTATCCTCAACATATTTTCCTCATTTTGTGTAACCAATTCTGCTGACTCAGCGTTGCCATGTGTCAATTCTATTACATTGCTTGCCCCTTTGGAACGAATCTTGTCCTCAAGATTAAAGTGAGGATAGTGAGTGTTGAGTTCATCGACATCTTCCCAAGTAGCCAACGAATGATCCATATCATCCCACATAATCAAGACTTGTTGCACGTGGGCAGCTCCGCGCAGAATTGTTCTTGTTTTCAGCACTGTGGAAGGGGAAAGAATTGGTCCCAGCTCAGTTGTGAGTAAAGGCAAGGGCAGATAGGGGTCTGTGTAGTTGCCATTAAAGGGTTTTAGTTGAGAGATGTGGAAAACATCATGAATCTTGGCAGTGGATGGCAACTTCAGTTTGTAGGCCACGACGCCAATTTTCGCCAAAACTTCAAATGGGCCAAAGTAACGCATAGATAGCTTCTGATTTTTCCTTAATGCCACTGAATGTTGTCTATAAGGTTGTAGTTTGACCAAAACCAGATCACCAACGACAAATTGTAAATCTCGCCTATGTTTATCAGCCTGTACTTTCATCCTTTATTGAGCCTTATGTAAGTTGCTTTAAGTTGTTGCAATAACACATCTCTATTGGTTAGTTGCATTACCACTTCAGCAGAATCAGTACTGCTATAAGGAGGCCGAATTAAAGATGGGGCATCTCGTCCATACACAGCTTTGAAAGGGGTCATTCCCAAACTAGTATGAAAAGCTGAATTGTACCAAAATTCAGCCCAAGTCAACACTTTGGACCAGGATTTTGGGTTCTCACTAGTAAAGCAGCGTAAATACATTTCCAAGCACTTGTTAAGAATTTCTGATTGGTCATCCGACTGTGGGTGGTATGCCGAACTCATAGCCAACGTAGTTCCTTGTAATTTAAACAGATGTTGCCAAAAGGAACTAGTGAAGACTTTATCTCTATCAGAGACAACGGATCTGGGAATGCCATGTAGTTTGACGATGTTGGTCATAAAAGCCTCAGCCATGCTTTTACTGGTATAATTAGATGTCATTGCTACAAAATGGGCATATTTTGATAGACGATCAATAACCACCATGATCGTATTGTAGCCAAAAGAGGACGGAAGCCCTGTAATAAAGTCCATCGCCACATCCTCCCTGATCTGAGCCGGAATGGACAAAGGTTGCAACAGTCCTGCCGGTACGGAATTGGAGGATTTTGCTTGCTGGCAAGTCACACAGTTCTGGACAAAAGCTGTGACATCATGTTTCAAGTGTGGCCAGTAAAATTGGGCAGAAATCCTGGCTAAAGTGCGAGCAATTCCAGCATGTCCTCCAATGGGTGAACTGTGGTATTCATGTAAGACCTCTTGAATTAAAGGGTTGTGTTATGGAATCACCAACCTATCCTTCCAATACAACAACCCATCCTTACTACGATAACCCTTCTGCTCTGGGAAATTCTGGACAGCGTGTTGCATACTGTCTTGCAGTGCGTTATCACCCCTGACTGCATCTCTCAATCGCTGCACAAATTGGGACTGTGGTTCAGACCACACCATGAAGAATCCGCGGGACAAAGCATCCGCAACTAAGTTATCCTTCCCGGGTTTATATTCAATAGTGAAATCATACCCCAAGAACTTGTGTAGCCACGCTTGTTGTTCAGGAGTGTGTAGGGACTGATCCATCAAACTCTTCAAACTCTTTTGATCCGTTTTAATGATAAATTTGTGTCCCAGCAAATAGTGTCGGAATTTGGCCAATGCTTCCGTGATAGCAAACAATTCTCTTGTATACGCAGACTGCTGTTGCATTCTATGCACCAACTTCTTTGAAAAATATGCAATGGGATGGCCATTCTGACTCAACACTGCTCCAACGCCGATGCCGGAAGCATCTGTTTCCAAGGTAAATGGGTGAGCAAAATTAGGCAAGGCTAACACGGGAGCCGAAGTAATTGCCTCCTTTAACGCGAGGAAAGCCGCGTCAGCCATATCAGTCCACTTGAAGCCCTCTTTTTTTAACAGATCTGTTAAAGGACTAGCAATAGAAGCATAGGATTTAATAAATCGGCGATAATACCCAGTTAAACCGAGGAAACCCCGCAGTTGCTTCACCATAGTAGGTCGAGGCCAATCAATAACCGCTTGAACCTTAGCGTCATCCATAGCAACCCCATGACCCGACACTTTGTGACCCAAATAATCCACCTCTAATTTGCCAAAAGAGCATTTGGAGAGTCTGGGAAATAGGTGATGTTGCTGCAAAATCTGTAAAAACAGAAGCCAAATGCTCTAAATGCGCAGACCATGATGCACTATAAACCAAGATGTCATAAAAATAAACCAGTACATATTGACGCAATTCCTGCTGGAAAATTTTATTCATAAGGCTTTGGAATGTTGCGGGAGCATTAGTCAAGCCAAAAGGCATGACAAGCCATTCATAATGCCCATGATGTGTC
>NW_017727915.1:59516-60526 GCF_001865875.1 Lupinus angustifolius
TAACCCATGTCAAAAAAGCTAGGAAGAGATATTAGAGGCATGCACATAATCAAAGTAGATTAGACTACTCCATTAATGGTCAAACTAGGAGAGTAAAGAAAATTATTTTTATTGAACCAAGTAATACTTGTAAGCATAATCATATTAAAAAGAATTATGATAAGAGATATTTCTATGTTCCTAAATAGAAAATGTATAACAAGAATGCTAGTTGCTTTTATTTCAACACCATTGGACATACTCCTAATACTTATTATATTTGAAAGTTTGGTATACCTAGTGGCCAATATAGATGGGTTGAAAAATGTGCTAACCCCAAAGGACCCAAATCATATTTGATACCTAAAATATCATTTTAATTTGTTTTGTAAGAGTGTTTAAAAATCATAAGCAAAATGTGGTATCTTGGCAGCGGGTGTTCAAAGCACATGATAAGAGACATGTCAAAATTTCCTATGTTAACTTCAAGAAATAAAGGGTTCGTTGCCTATAGAGATAACAACAAAGGAAAATCTTTGGTATATATAGAATTGGTAAGCTACATTTCACTATTATTGATGGTATGGTATATGTTGATGGTCTAAGGCATAATTTACTTAGTATAAGTCAATTATGTGATAAAGGCTAGTTTGGTTTTTAACTCAAACACAAACATCATAGAAAACAACATTTTCATGATTTCTTTAGATGATTTGTCCTTAAAGATCAAGTGTCTTATTCTTAGTAATGATGATACATGGTTATGACATAGAAGGATAGCTCACATTCATATGGATCATTTAAAAAAGTTGGTTAAACATAAGCTTGTTGTTAGTAGATAAAATGATAAAAGGTCTTCATTAAAAACAAGAAATTAAAAGTACATAAACAAAATAAAAAAACTAAACCTAATTCACCCCGCCACCTCTGGTCGGAACTGGAAGGGAAACATGGCCTTCATCTTCATCCACGACGAGCCCGCCCTTGGGGGTAACCCGAGCATCTATCCTGGTCCAAGACCAGTCAACATC
>NW_017727915.1:60626-61424 GCF_001865875.1 Lupinus angustifolius
GCAACCCCATGACCCGACACTTTGTGACCCAAATAATCCACCTCTAATTTGCCAAAAGAGCATTTGGAGAGTCTGGGAAATAGGTGATGTTGCTGCAAAATCTGTAAAAACAGAAGCCAAATGCTCTAAATGCGCAGGCCATGATGCACTATAAACCAAGATGTCATCAAAAAAAACCAGTACATATTTACGCAATTCCTGCTGGAAAATTTTATTCATAAGGCTCTGGAATGTTGCGGGAGCATTAGTCAAGCCAAAAGGCATGACAAGCCATTCATAATGCCCATGATGTGTCGGAAATGCCGTTTTGTGTCTATCTTCCGGTTGCAAGAGAATTTGATGATACCCGAATCGTAAGTCTAACTTCGAAAAGTATTTGGCACCACACAACTCATCAAGTAACTCATCCACGGTTGGCATAGGAAAACTATCCTTAATTGTAATGGCATTTAAGGCTCGATAGTCCATACAGAATCTCCACTTCCCATCCTTTTTTTGACTAACACAATAGGATAAGAGAATGGGCTAGTACTATGCTGAATAATTCCCTGAGCCAACATTTCTTGCACCATTAATTCGATTTGCTCTTTTTGACTATGGGGGTATCGATACGGTCTCACCTTAACCGGTTTAGAGCCCTCTTGTAGAATAATGGCATGGTTCCGGTCCCGTCTTGGGGGTAGCTGAGTAGGAGTTTGAAACACGCTGCCAAATCTATGCAACACTGCTGCTAAGTCAGGGTCCGTAGCAGCGTCCGTGATCTCATGTTTTTCAGCAGTGGATGGGAGCATTTGCACG
>NW_017727915.1:61524-61813 GCF_001865875.1 Lupinus angustifolius
CACGGTGAAACATTCACAAAGGGAATCCGTGTACTGCATCCGCCGCAATTGGTGTAAGTGAGCCTGTGTCAGTTGCATACGTTGTTCCCCCTGCAATGTAATAAATTGGCCATTATGAAAAAATTTAATAACTGAAGCAGCATAATCGGCTATATGTGGTCCAAGAGTGGCTAGCCATGTGGATCCTAATATTAAATCAGCACCCACAATTGGTAAAAGATACACTGGTACCCATAATTCCTGATTTTGCACACTGACTTGCAACTGTTCAATCCACCCCTCGGTTTGC
>NW_017727915.1:61913-62185 GCF_001865875.1 Lupinus angustifolius
TAGCCAATGAAACAGCCTTCACAAGGCTATGAGGAGAAAGGGACTTAACATCTCGGCGAATGTCCTCATGTAATCCACTCACAAAGCAGTCTAACAATGCCTCCGCACTCAACCCATCAGATCTATTAGCGAGAGATGTGAACTCTAAATAATACTCAACCACAGTGCCCACTTGAACCAGCTTGAACAATGAAGCCCGAGGACATTCAAACGGAGAAGGACTAAAATCTAACTCAAGAGCACGTGTAAATTGATGCCAAGACTGAAAAGGG
>NW_017727915.1:62285-62989 GCF_001865875.1 Lupinus angustifolius
AACCGAAGTCACCAACAATCGTTCCGCATCTGGTGTATGATAATACTCAAAAAATTGCTCCGCTTTGAAAATCCAATTGGCGATATTTTGCCCATCACAACGCGGAAAATCCAATTTCATTGATCTTACCTGAAATGAGGATTTTCTCCCTTCAGATGGTGAGTTCCCGTGGCCATGGACAGAGGACGGTGAACCTGCAGATTTCTGCAACAAGGTGGTCAACGCCTCGTTGATTGCTGCTAACCGCGAATCTGTAGTCATCGTCACGTGTTCCATCTTCTCAAAACGGTGGGAATTGTCTACCTCCAAACGTTGTAGCTTATTATATAAGTCTGCACAATGTAGCTCCATGGATTCAGAAATGCGTTTAACCTCCACTTGTAACTCCTTCATACGTGTGTTGTCCGCCATGGCAGTGATGAAAGCACCAATGTAATAGTGTGTGGTTGTATTTTTAATGAAACAGTAGCAAGAGTGAAATTAAAAATAGTATTTGTATTGAAAGTGCAGAAACAGAATGACAATGAGTATGAAAATAGCAAAGAAAGAGCAGAAACGTATCTCAGCAGGGAAACAGAAAAAAAGATTACAAGAGAGAGACTAATCATAACATTTCATGTCCTTTCTCACCCCACATTCCCCTCTTTTATTACCCCACCACATATTCCCCAAGTCTAGTGTTTGTTGTCCTGACCCTACTCCCT
>NW_017727915.1:63089-65018 GCF_001865875.1 Lupinus angustifolius
TCCTCAACATATTTTCCTCATTTTGTGTAACCAATTCTGCTGACTCAGCGTTGCCATGTGTCAATTCTATTACAGTCTCCCATTCTATAGACCCTACTTTTGGAATTAGAGAATTAATCTAAACTTCTCGAGAAATTGTTCTTGAATCATAAACTGAATTTCAACATCAACCTGGCCCTTCTGCATCCTCCCTACACCAATCTATATTGTAGATCCATCCATAAAAAAATGGATGAATTGTCTATGGCTCTGATCTCCTAGAAGAAAGAACTTCAACGACTGATTCAAGTTGTGAATAGTACAAGACCATAGCATTAAGAATTGCAAGTTAGGATGATGACTGATGCAATAACTATTCAAAGTATATATTACACGACATTTTTAGACCTTCGTTTTTTCTTTGGTTTTTTGTACTTCATGTCAAGCAATGTAATGTCAATAATGTTATTCTACTGTATTTTGACGTTTTCATTAATGAAATTTCTTTTTGACTTATCTTTTCTTTCTATGTTTTTTATGTATGATATAAAATAGGAGGATAATTAATGTAATTTGATCCTATGTTTACATCAGCCAAAATTAATAGACGGGATTTTGATAAAATTAAGTGAGTAAGTGTGCCATACATATTATTATTATTCATTCTGATAAACTTTTATTATGATGATATATTGTTGTCTAAAATTTGAATTTCCAACACTCTCATATGCATATATCCTCTAAGGGGGATTTTTTATGCTCTTTAAATCTTTGTGTTTGAATCATCTTTTGATTAACATCAAGAAAATTACAACATTTATTTGCTATCACAAAAAATGAGAATGTTAAAACCTCATGTATCTAAAACACATTTTAAGTGTTTATCCTCTAAGTTTTGATGAATCATAAAAGATCAAGTAAGATTATGTTGAACTTTGTGAACATTAAATCTTCTACTCTATGAATGAAATTAGTTAGACAAATTCTATACCATATTTGAACTGATAAAATATTATGTTATGACATGTTTATATTCTAGACTCATCTGCATTCAAGAATCATTTGTATTCAAGACTTATCTGTGTTCAAGACTCATTTGTGTTCAAGACATGTCTTAATTCACGACCATTTTTTATTCAGGATATTCTGAAGTTCTCTCAACATTATAAACAAGAACACTCCTTTCAGAAAAATGCAGCCTTAATGTAAAGAATTCAAGTCGTAAATAAAAAGAGAATGAAGGATCAACTTAGTTAAATTAAGAATAAATAAAAGAACATCTCTAAAAACATGTTTTTAATCAAAAAATTGAAAGAATTATCTAGTAAAAAACTCATTCAATTTGATTTTGTAGAAGGTAAAAGCTACTTTATTAATGCAAAATGAAACTTCAAAGTACAAAGTACAACAGAAGTATGCTAGTCACCAATTTTTAGAACTACCACATTCTCTATCTTCAATCAGAAAGCTTCAACAACCATGAAGCATTAAATGTTCACTTAAGAACGACTATGAAACATTAGTGGAGCTACGAAAATTCATGAGGAAATCAAACTGAAGATATAAGAACGTCTTAATGGATATTAAATTTAATAAGAAGTTCAGGTACAACTTAAATGGTTATAATAACAATTACATTAATGGCCCCATCTATAAATAGGCTGAACATTTGATGAATACAATCGTATATGAAAATATGCAATCAGACTAAACATCATTTAAAGCTCTTATTTATTTGAAACATTATGTTCATATTGTATTAAATAATTACCAAGCTATATTGAACATTTGTGTCCACTTATTGTACTAAATTCACAATCTTTCTCTTTCACATTTATTTCACTTTTTGGCTGTGTTGAAAGGTTTTTCTTGGGGGAAGAGTTGACTTTCCCCTCTCAACAAATTGTCCTGGAAGTAGTGCCAATTTGTTGAAAGCGGAAATTCCCTCAA
>NW_017727916.1:0-391 GCF_001865875.1 Lupinus angustifolius
TCCTAATCCTAATCCTAATTCTAATCCTAATCCAAATCCTAATCTTAATCTTAATCCTAATCCTGATCCTAATCCTCATCATCATCCTCATCCTCATCCTCATCCTTATCCTCATTCTAATCCTCATCGTCATCCTAATCCTCATTCTCATCCATCATCATCCTCATCCACATCCTCATCCTCATCCTAATGCTCATGCTCTTCCTAATCCTCATCCTCTTCTCATCCTCATCCTCATCCTCATCCTAACCCTATCACTAATCCTAACCCTAATCCTAATCCTAATCCTAATCCTAAAACTAATCCTAATCCTAATCCTAATCCTAATCCTAATCCTAATCCTAATCCTAATCCTAATCCTAATCCTAACCCTAATCCTAATCCTAATCCT
>NW_017727916.1:491-866 GCF_001865875.1 Lupinus angustifolius
CCTAATCCTCATCCTCATCCTCATCCTCATCCTCATCCTCATCCTCATCCTCATCCTCATCCTCATCCTCATGCTCATACTAATCCTCACACTAATCCTAATCCTAATCCTCATCCTCATTCTAATCCTCATCCTCATCCTATTCCTCATGTTCATCCATCCTCAACCTCATCCACACCCTAATCCTCATGCTCATGCTCATCGTATTCCTCATCCTCTTCCTCATCCTTTTCGTCATCATGATCGTCATCCTAACCCTAACCTTAATCATAACCCTAACCCTAATACTAATCCTAATCCTAATCCTAATCCTAATCCTAATCCTAATCCTAATCCTAATCCTAATCCTAATCCTATTCCTAATCCTAATCCTAA
>NW_017727916.1:966-1835 GCF_001865875.1 Lupinus angustifolius
CTCATCCTCATCCTCATGCTCATGCTCATCCTAATCCTCATCCTCATCCTGACCCTAACCCTAATCCTAATCCTACTCCTAATCCTAATCCTAATCATATTCCTAATCCTAATCCTAATCCTAATCCTCATCCTCATCCTGACCCTAACCCTAATCCTAATCCTACTCCTAATCCTAATCCTAATCATATTCCTAATCCTAATCCTAATCCTAATCCTCATCCTCATCCTGACCCTAACCCTAATCCTAATCCTACTCCTAATCCTAATCCTAATCATATTCCTAATCCTAATCCTAATCCTAATCCTCATCCTCATCCTGACCCTAACCCTAATCCTAATCCTACTCCTAATCCTAATCCTAATCATATTCCTAATCCTAATCCTAATCCTAATCCTCATCCTCATCCTCATCCCCATCCTCATCCTCATCCTCATTCTCATCCTCATCATCATCCTCATCCTCATCCTCACACTAACCCTAATCCGCATCCTCATCCTCATCCTAGTCCTCATCCTCATCCTAATCCTCATGCTCATCCATCCTCATGCTCATGCTCATCCTATTCCTCATCCTCTTCCTCATTCTCATTCTCATCCTCATCCTAACCCTAACCGTAATCCTAACCCTAACCCTAACCCTAATCCTAATCCTAATCCTAATCCTAATCCTAATCCTCATCCCACCCTCATCCTCATCCTCATCCTTGTTCTAATCCTAATCCTCATCCACATCCTAATCCTCATCCTCATCCTGATCCTCATCCTCATCCAAATCCTCATCCTCATCCTCATCCTCATCCTCATCCTCATCCTCAAGCTCATGCTCATCCTAATCCTAACCCTAATCCTAATCCTAATCAAAATCCT
>NW_017727916.1:1935-2231 GCF_001865875.1 Lupinus angustifolius
TCCTCATCCTAATCCTCATCTTCATCCTAATGCTCATGCTCATCCTAATCCTCATCCTCTTCTCATCCTCATCCTCATCCTCATCCTCATCCTAACCCTATCACTAATCCTAATCCTAACCCTAATCCTAATCCTAATCCTAACGCTAATCCTAATCCTAATCCAAATCCTAATCCTAATCCTAATCTTAATCCTAATCCTCATCCCACCCTCATCCTAATCCTCATCCTCATCCTCGTTCTAATCCTAATCCTCATCCACATCCTAATCCTCATCCTCATCCTAATCCTCATTCT
>NW_017727916.1:2331-3372 GCF_001865875.1 Lupinus angustifolius
CCTAATCCTAATCCTAATACTAATCCTAATCCTAATCCTAATCCTAATCCTAATCCTAATCCTAAACCTAATCCTCATCCTCATCCTCAATCTCATACTCATCCTCATACTAATCCTAACCCTAATCCTAATCCTAATCATAATCCTAATCCTCAACCTCATCATGATCCTGATCCTCATCCTCATCCTCATCCTCATCCTCGTTCTCATCCAAATTCTCATCCTCATCCTCATCCTAATCCTCATCGTCATCGTAATCCTCATTCTCATCCATCATCATCCTCATCCTCATCCTCGTTCTCATCCAAATTCTCATCCTCATCCTCATCCTCGTTCTCATCCAAATTCTCATCCTCATCCTCATCCTCGTTCTCATCCAAATTCTCATCCTCATCCTCATCCTCGTTCTCATCCAAATTCTCATCCTCATCCTCATCCTCGTTCTCATCCAAATTCTCATCCTCATCCTCATCCTCGTTCTCATCCAAATTCTCATCCTCATCCTCATCCTCGTTCTCATCCAAATTCTCATCCTCATCCTCATCCTCGTTCTCATCCAAATTCTCATCCTCATCCTCATCCTCGTTCTCATCCAAATTCTCATCCTCATCCTCATCCTCGTTCTCATCCAAATTCTCATCCTCATCCTCATCCTCGTTCTCATCCAAATTCTCATCCTCATCCTCATCCTCGTTCTCATCCAAATTCTCATCCTCATCCTCATCCTCGTTCTCATCCAAATTCTCATCCTCATCCTCATCCTCGTTCTCATCCAAATTCTCATCCTCATCCTCATCCTCGTTCTCATCCAAATTCTCATCCTCATCCTCATCCTCATCCTCATCCTCATCCTAATCCTCATCGTCATCGTAATCCTCATTCTCATCCATCATCATCCTCATCCTCATCCTCATCCTAATCCTCATCGTCATCGTAATCCTCATTCTCATCCATCATCATCCTCATCCTCATCCTCATCCTAATGCTCATGCTCATCCTAACCTCATCCTCATCCTCATCCTCATCCTCATCCTCATCCTC
>NW_017727916.1:3472-4170 GCF_001865875.1 Lupinus angustifolius
ATCCTCATCCTAATCCTCATCCTCATCCTAATCCTCATCCTAATCCTCATCCTCATCCTAATCCTCATGCTCATCCATCCTCATCCTCATCCTCATCCTCATGCTCATGCTCATCCTAATCCTCATCCTATTCCTCATCCTCATCCTCATCCTGACCCTAACCCTAATCCTAATCCTAATCCTAATCATAATCCTAATCCTAATCCTAATCCTTATCCTAATCCTCATCCTAATCCTAAACCTAATCCTAATCCTAATCCTCATCCTCATCCTCATCCTCATCCTCATCCTCATCCTCATCCTCATCCTCATCCTCATCCTCATCCTCATACTAATCCTCATACTAATCCTAATCCTCATCCTCATCCTCATCCTAATCCTCATCCTCATCCTATTCCTCATGTTCATCCTTCCTCATCCTCATCCTCATCCTAATCCTCATGCTCATGCTCATCGTATTCCTCATCCTCTTCCTCATTCTCATCCTCATCATGATCGTCAACCTAACCCTAACCTTAATCATAACCCTAACCCTAATCCTAATCCTGATCCTGATCCTGATCCTAATCCTAACCCTAACCCTAATCCTAATCCTAGTCCTAGTCCTAATCCTAATCCTAATCCTAACCCTAATCATAATCCTAATCCTAATCCTAATCCTAATCCTAATCCTAATCCTAATCCTAATCCTAATCCTA
>NW_017727916.1:4270-18876 GCF_001865875.1 Lupinus angustifolius
TTCATAAAACAACATAATAACTCATCTTTTATTTTTCAGCTACAAATAATTAATTTTTAGAATTTAATTTCTTTATTATTTAATTCTTAGTGCTAGCATAGAATTAAAATAATATTCCATAAATTATTTATTTGATCAAATTAAATTCTCCAATTTAATTATCAAATAATATAATTATATAGCAAATATTAGAACACTCGTTAGTGTGTGACCCCGTAGGTTCAATACTAAGCTGGTAGTAAATTAACTAAATTAGTTTACTAATCAAGGTTGGCGTCTAGCAACACTCCTTAACGACCAGATAGCATGAAGTAATATATATTTTACTTTCAAGAACCACTAGAAGATTAATTAAAAATATTTCCTTCCATCTTTACAGCTCTGGGCTAACTTTAAAGTATGGTAATTGTCAAACTTTAACAAGTTGCCATGATGACTCAAAGAAACTCATTTCTTTATTCATTGTAATACCTTGGCCAAGGTCTTATTTTATTATAGAGCTCAAACTCATTACCAAGAGTTGATGGATTCCGTCTTGATTAATCATTAATTCTACAAGCATTTAATCATACTCAATGTTCATTCAAATAACGTCCTGAGACATTATGTGTCCGAAATCAAAGTATGATAAATAACATGTTAATTACTATGTTAATCTCAGGTCAAAGGAAACTATTTCATTTCTTCTTTAGAATTTCCTTTTGACAATTTAAGGTAATCTTAACCATTAGGAATTCTCAGTTGAGTCAGTTCAATGATCATATCTACATATGCATCATCTATATGTGCAATTTAATAAATGAGATCTATTAATATTTATCCAATAAATACTATTACACATATATTAATCTGTCCGAGTCATTGATATCCTATTCTCAATGACTCTATGATCAAGAACAATTGAGACCAAAAATTTATAAAAGACATGTTTCTCATTTATTATAATCTCTATTATAATAACAAGTCTCTAATTTTTAATCAAGGACTTTATCATATAATCTATTTTAAATAAATAACAAATATGATAAAACAAATGCAATTAATTTTAATTGTATTTAAACAACAAATTGGGTCTTGGACATAAATATAGAAATATACAAATGTATTTCCAACATCTTGATAGAACACAGGTATAACCACTTCTCTATGACTCTCAGAGCTTCTGCATTGGAGTATTTTGACCAGTTCGTTCAAGCACCATTTAGAAGAAGCACAATTTTTTGAAAAAGTGACAATGGCCATGTCTGAGTGCTGAATTGCTTCGGATAGTCTTGGCCACACCTCATCTCCTTTTGCAAGGCTCTCATCAATGTATACTTTGATATTGGCTTTGCAGAGTGCAGAATGAAGATGGCTAATGAAACTTTTGCGTGTGTCCTCACCCCTGAAGCTGATAAAAACATCATATCTTTTGGTAGAGTGAGACATGGTTGCAATGAAAGAATTGAAAGAACACGCACTTCTTTAATTAAGGGTTGGAGTTTACATTACATGATATTAGCATAGTGTATCATCTATAGATTTATATACAATCAACTTAGAAGTTATGATTGATTTGGTTTTTTGAAGAATCATTAATAATTAATCTTAAATGATAAATAATATAGTAGTATTATACAAAACTTATACACGGTTAGTTCACTATTAATTCAAACATCTTTATTTCTTAATATTATAGGTGCATGTGAATGCTAAGACACTTAGAGGAAGGAGTAAGGATCTCTCTATTAATGGAGACGCAATTGATACATAATAACACGCAAAAAATAACATGTAGTAATACTTTTATCCCTTTATTTACCATGATATCACATTTTTACCATTGAAAATATGTGTAAAAACAACTATTTACCTCTTTATTAATTGAGAAGATCCTCGTTCCCAGGAAAGTGGGTGTGGCACAAGAAGTCAAGATGCATGTGAATGCTAAGACATATAAGACAATGATTATAATTTATTATTTGAGTAATGAATCTTCTTAGAAAAAGTAATATAAAAATTATTATAAAAAGACACGTGTTAACTTCTTAATAAAAAATGAAAAAATGTATACATTAACCGTGTATAAGATTTATACATTTTCAGCGCGTCATTCATTATTCATGTTTAATTTTATTGACTTTTAAAAGTAATTTAAATAAATGGTAGATGATATATTATATATAAATTTTTATATTAATAATGAATAAATATTACACTCTATTAAAAAAAATGTATCTTCTAACTCAAAGAATTTCTAGAGTGAGTATGTTGGAGAATATTTTATTTTTACAATTTTTTTCATTGAACTATTTTTTATAGATTTGAATTGGACGGGTCCATGGTATAAACTTTATTGGAATAAAATTAGAATGAGATGGCTTTGAATTACACATATTATTTCATAATTCATGTGCTACTCATTTTGTTTTATTTTTTGTTTTTTAATGGGGTAGGAAATGAGCAGGTTTGAAGTTGGTTGATGATGCCTAATGTCTGACAGTTTCATTGACTGGCGACTCTTCGAAGCTTACTATTATTTTATGTAAATGTAAAATAATTTAATATTTATTGACCAAATAATGATAAATGACACGTAAAGTGAGAATGTGAGACACATTTGTCAAAGATTAGATATTTTCCTGATTTGATAGCTAGTTAAATTTTAAGAGAGTTAAATATTATGTATAATTATGATAGTAAATTATAGTATTAATTAAAGAAATAATTGGAAGGTAGAATCACAATAATATCTATAGTGAGTGGTAGTTTAACGGAGTCTCCTTATTACTGGTAGATCGTCTGTGTATAGTTTAGTGGCCAAGTCTTTTAATATTAGACCCAATTTTTTTATTGTTAGGTAGCGTTTGATGATCCACTACGAACATTATAATATAAAACTTGTTATGGGGCTTTGAATGACTTAATTCTATAAATATAAGGAATATGAAAATTAGATAATACGGGAATGAAAGAGGTGATTGATGGTCATAAGGGGTATTATATTGGTAGGGAGTGGTAAGACTAGAGGTGTCAAAACGGGTTATCCGGACGGGTTCGGGTTAGCCCACATCGGATTTGGGCTAAGCTGGGCCGGGCTAAAAAGCATGGATACAATTTATGCATATCAAATGGTAGCCCAAACCCGCCCTAAACGGTTGCGGGTTATGGCGGGCCGGCCCGCATAAACTATAAAATAAATTTTTTAACATATTTAATCTATTGAAAAAATATTAATCATTTGATATTAAAGTATAAATTTTCTTAACATATTTATTATAGATCTAATGCAACCAAACTTATAGATCTAATGCATTGTGTTTGAGTTAAGATGTGATGTTAAGTCCACGTGTATGATTTTTAACATAACTTTTTTTATTAAATCTCTCATTTCTATTGGACTCTCATTCTCTAACACAATATAATTTGCAACTTCACTTTAATATATAAACATTTGGTACTAATAAAATATTATCTTTTGTATGTTCTTTATTAACACTTTCATTGTGAACTATTATATTAAATTTGGTGGTGTGAAGTTCTCTATCATAAACAATTTATGTTGATTTTAGTTTTGTTGTAAACATTATTTTCTTTATTATATTTTTGTGGTAAAATTAAACCTAATTAAATACATAATAACATAATATTTATTATCTATTTTTTGTTATAAGTTGTTTTGTAAATTTTCATTTAGTGCTTATTACCAAGCCAAAAGTCTCAAAAAAGATTAAAACATATAAGTAAAACGGGTAGCCTGAACTCGCCCGGGTAAGTCAGGCCCGAGCCCGGATTTATAATAGCCCGGCCGGGCTGGGCTGGGCTAAAATAATACCCAAACCCTATAAATTTTTGGGTTTTGGCAGGTCGGCCCGATTGGGCCTTCCCGTTTTGATAGCTCTAGGTAAGACGTTAGAACGTTGCAAGAAAATGACCTTTTGATATATTCGAATTTGGATTGTGAAAAGTTCCTTGATTAGTCCTTGGTTCAATTAAGAATGTATGAGAATTGCTCTCCCACTATGCACTAATGACATAAAATCTAATGAGGATTGAATTATGCAAGAGATAATCACGACGAGGAGCTTTGAGAGATGACCAATTACAGATAATGATTTATATACAAGAGATGATCACAATGAGGATCTTTGAGTGAATCAATAGGTTCATCCAAACAAAGAAAAAGAAAAAGTAAATAAAAAATGTGCTGATGGATGTCTTTATATAATTATATGACAATTTTGTTTGTTTGTAATTTGCATATATTGTACATATATTACTTGTTTGTAATTTTATCTGATCATTGTCTCTGCCAAAATATAATTGATATAATATTGTTTATTTGAAATTTGTATTATATTGATGTTAATAATATAAATTTTTGGATATACATTGTTGACAATATATATATATATATATATATATATATATATATATATATATTCGTTTGTGCTATTGATAAATGTACTGCATGTATTAATGTGTAGAATAATCAACAACGTTTGCTAGGGGATCTTTGGCAAACGCGGTTGAATGTTATACATACAACAACACTCCTTGTTGAAAGCATTGTTATATGTATAATAACATTCAACAACGCTCACTCTAGAAAGCGGTTTTATATGTAATACATACGACACTCTTTCTGTAGAGCGTTGTTATATGTGATACATATAACGAGGCTATCTATAAGGAGCATTGTTGCATGTATCACATATAATGACACTCTCTATAAGGAGCGTTGGTGTATGTATTACATATAACATCACTCTATAGAGGGGCGTTGTTATAATTAGAACATACAACAACACTCAATATAGTCGGTGCTCGTATATGTATAAGATATATAACAATGTTCATTAGAAGAAGCGTTGTTGTATATATCACATACAACAACATCCACTGATGAGAAATTCAACATAATAATAAGGAAACTCTAACAGAGTATATGCAATGGATAATAATTTTCCCAACTTTCTAGAATATATGAGGAACAATAACAAACAATGACAGTATGTAAGAACACACAAGAGACTTTTAACGTGGAAAACCTTCCCGATGTGAGAAGTAAAAACTACGGACACAAGCCAGTCAATCAAGCTCCACTATGATCAAAATAGGAATACAAGAGTGTCTCCAAAATACAGCATAAAACATGCTCAACAATACGACATATAACAGTGCAACAAGCTTGAAAATGAGAACAAAAGAGTTGCAGAAAAACCAGAAAAAACAGCTGCTATAACAGCTCGTTTTCTACCATCTAGGAGGACGTTTCACCGATCCAACCATTCAGAATGAAGTACCAGAAGCTGTGAACCTGCTGTCCAAATTTCAGCCTGATCCATTGGTGAACAAAGTCGCAGTCACAAATTTCCCACGGCTGCTATAAGTTCCTGCAGGTTGAGTTCTCTTGATAAAGCCTTAGTCATCATATCAGCACCATTATCATTTGTATGAACCTTAGCCAATTCCAACAACCTAGCATCCAACACATCATGTATCCAATGACAAGTTGAATTATTCCCAAGATGAATTGCACTTTGACTATTAAAAAATAACAAATATTTGTCTTGGACAAACCGAAGCTCCTGCAAGAATTTCTTCATCCAAAGAAACTCCTTGCATGCTTTTGAAATGGCAATAAACTCTGCCTCAGTAGTGGACAATGCAACACACTTTTGCAACCTGGATTACCATGCCACATCTCCCCCTGCAAACTTAATCAAGTAACCTGAAGTGGACTTTATGGAATCAATGTCTACATCCATATCATAATTAGTATATCCCATAAGAGTAGGTTTATCACCTCCAAAACAAAGCCTCAAACTAGAAGTACCACAAAGATACCTCAAAATCCATTTCACAACATTCCAATGCTACCTGGATTTGACAGAAGTCTACTAACTGTACCAACATCATGTGCAATATTTGGTCTTGTACACACTATTGTATACATCAAACTTCCCACAATAGATGTATAAGGAACTCGTTGCATATATAATTTTTTTGCTTCATTTGAAGGACACTATTTAGCACTCAACTTAAAATGAGTAGCAAGAGAAGTGCTTACCGCCTTAGCATTTTCCATATGGAACTTTTGTAACACTCTCTTAATATAGTGTTCCTGTAACAACCAATGTTTCTTTTTTTGCCTATCTCTCATGATTCTTATACCAAGAATCTGTTTAGTAGCTCTCATTCTTTCCTGACAAATAATTTGCCTAATTGCTTCTTTAACTTGTCAATCATGGAAATATTTTTTCCAACAATAAGCATGTCATCAACATACAATAATAGGATGATGAAATCACCATTAGAAAACTTTATAATGAAGACACAATGATCAGAAGTAGTCTTCTTGTAGCATTTCTCACACATAACAGACTCAAACTTCTTGTACCATTGTCGTGGAGCCTGCTTCAAACCATATCGACTCTTTTTCAGCCTACACAAATAGTCTTCTTTCCCTTCAACAAGAAAACCATCAGGTTGTTTCATATAAATCCCTTCCTTCAAATCACCATGAAGGAAAACATTTTTTACATCCATTTGCTCTACCTCCAAATCGAGAGTAGCAGTCAAACTCGATACAATTCTAATGGATGACATCTTCACCATAGGAGAAAAAAATCTCACTGAAATCAACACCCTTTCTCTATCTGAAACCTTTAACCATCAATCTAGCTTTATACCTTGGAGATGTAAAATTAATTTCTTGCTTCACCCTGTAAATCCACCTTTTTTCCAAAACCTTCTTCCCTTTTGGCAATTTGAACAAATCAAAAGTGCGATTATCATGCAAGGACTTCACTTCCTCTTGCATTGCATCCAACCACTTCTTCTTTTCTTCATTATCCATGTCCTCGTGATAATATTCAGGTTCTCTTTCATTTGTCACAACAACATAGTCATCAGAAGGGTACATAGTAGATAGTTTCCTCTGCCTAGTAGATATCCGAAGTTGAACATGAGGTGGTTTAGGAGCATCACCACGATTCTCATCTTGTAACATCTCATGTTCATCTTCACCAATATCAATGGGAAAATCTAACTCATCTTCATCACCAACATAATCATGGTGTTCACCATTTTGAATGTTATTCTCAACTGTATCCAAATCATGTATATGCATCCAAAATGGATCAATATTAGACAATCTACTATCTTCCTCAGGTGTAGTCTTCTTTATCTAATCAATGTCTTCAATGGTTTGATCTTCCATGAACTTCACATCACGGCTTCTAACAACATTTTTCTCAACATGATCATACAACCTGTAGCCAAATTCATCTTCACCGTAATCAATAAAGATGAACTGCCTTATCTTCGCATCCAACCTTTCATCCTTTGGAACATGCACAAATGTCTTGCAACCGAAGACTCACAAATGATCATAACTAACATTCTTGCCAAACCAAATCTTGTCTGGCACCTCAGCATTCAAAGCAACTACAAGACTAAGATTAATAACATGCAGTACCGTGTATGAAGCCTCACCCCAAAACTGTTTAGGTAATTTTGCTTCAGAAAGCATGCACCTAACTCTTTCAACCAAAGTTCTGTCCATCCTCTCCGCTAAGCCATTAAGTTGAGGAGTCTTAGGAGGAGTCTTTTCATGTCTAATACCTTGCTATTTGCAGTAAGTATCAAATGGTCCACAATAATCACCACCATTGTTAGTACGAATGCATTTCAACTTCTTTCCAGAATGTCTGTCAACCAAAACATGGAATTGTTTGAACTTTTCAAGAATTTGGTCCTTTATCTTCAAAGCATAGACCCAAAGCTTCCTTGAACAATCATCAATAAAAGTAAAAAAGAAAAGTGTGCCACCAAATGACTTTACCTTCAATGGACCACAAACATCAGAATGCACCAATTCAAGCAACTCTGACTTGCTTGAGGGATGATGCTTCTTAAAGGATACTATGGTCTACTTATTAGCTATGCAATGAGAATATTTCTCCAACTCTGCACTCTTCAATCCCGGAAGTACATCCTTTTTGGCTAAACAATTCAACCATTTTCACTGATAAGACTGAGTCTGTGGTGCCACAAAGAAGCCTTCATATCCATAACATTTACTTTATTTAACAACCAAAACTTTTGTCCAATATAGTTTAGAAATTTTCTCCCCTCTGGCCACAACCAAGTTACCTGTAGTGGGTTTCCATTTTCCAGAACCAAAATGATTATCATAACCACCATCATCAAGCATTCGCACAGAGATCAAATTGAAACGAACATATGAAGAATGTTTAACTCCTCTCAGCAACAACTGCACTCCCATGTTGGTATGAAAACAAATATCACCAATACCAACTACCTTTGACACACCATTATTATCCATCTTCAATACTCTAAAATCACCAGAAGTGTAAGATGTGAAGAACTCCTTCATTGGTGTAACATGCAGTGTGACACCACTATCAATTATCCACATACTCTCATCTGATATAAGATTAAACGAATCACGATCACGAAGAATAATAAGATCGTCATAAGTGGAAGTAGTTACACGATCATCATCACCATGATTCTTCTCGTTATGCTTGCCCTTCTTGTCTTTGTTCTCCCTTTTCCATTGAAAACACTTCTTCTGTACGTGACCTGCTCTGTGACAATAATGACACTCCACATTCTTGTATCTGGACTTGGACTTACTTATGCCCTTTTCTCTATCACCTTTCAGTTCCTTTCTATGACTTCTCTCCATGTTTTCAGTGACAAATACCTCAGAATGAGATGAAGTACCATGTGCCCTCCTTTTCATCTCCTCATTAAGAATACTTCCCTTTATACTCTCCAAAGAGACAATACCATCAGGAGCTGAATTTGTAATTGAAACTCGAAATGTTTCCCAAGAATCTGGTAGAGTATTTAGTAGCCATAATCCCAACACTTCATCATCAAACTTGATACCCATTCTTGATAATTGATTTAGGAGCCCTTGAAAATCATTCAAGTGATCTGAAATAAAAGCTCCCTCCTTGTACATCAAATTCATCAAAGAATTCAACAAATATAATTTATTATTCATTGATTTAGAAGCATACAAGGATTCGATTTTCTTCCATAAAGCTTTTGCATTTTCCTCATTAGTAATGTGATTGTAGATATTGTCTTCTACATATTGCCGAATGAAACCACAAACTTGTTGATGTTGAAAACTCCAATCCTCATTAGACTTTGACTCTAGCTTCTCAATAGCAAACACATGAATATGCAAATTCTTCACAAATAATAAATCTTTCATTTTCCTTTCCTTAAGTGATTGTTAGTGCCATTCAAACATATCATTCTATGTGTATTTGCCTCCATCCACTATGCCAGATATCGTAATAGAAAACGACCATTCAATAGCGCAATTTTGAGCGATGCTGTTGAAAATGAGGCGGAAGAACATCAATAATGTATAATAAAGCAGACGCTGTCAATTTGTGTAACTTCAACATCACATTCTTGCCAAAGCGCTGTTGAACATCAGTAATGTTAGCACTAACTTGAATGATTTATGTTTAACAACGCATTTGATAGAAAGCGTTGTTGATGTTAATATATGCAACAATGCATACTTAAAGAAGCGATGTTGAAGATGACATAGTAACCGCACTTGCTTAATTATGCGTTGTTGATGTTTTACGACTTTTTAAGCGTTCGAGATAGTAATGGTGGAGTAGTTATGCGTCTCTTCGTTTGTTGAAATATTAATGGTTGAGTGGTTATGCGTCTCTTGGTTGTTGAAATGTTAATGGTTGAGTGATTATGCGTCTCTTCATTTGTTGAAATATTAATGGTGGCTCATCTATAAATATTATGGTTCACTCAATGTTCTATTTCATCAGTAAGAGTATGTGTTTCTATAGTAGTATATGTTCAAAGTTGTAAAAGTTCTAAAGTTGTGTTTCTGTTTCAGAATCCTGTCAATGAGGTCTTTAACATCTTTTGATTTGGCAAAACGACCTAAATTTCATAAGGAAAGTGACTGTTATACAATATTTGCGTTAGATGAAGATTTAATTTCTAAATTATTTAGTTCATTGAGCTCTTTCAATTTTTTCAGTTCATTTATTTCCATCATTGAAATTTTTTGATTTTCAAAACGGGCCCAAATTTCAAAAGGAAAGTGGTTGTTATACAAGATTTGTGTGAGATGAAGATTTGTGTAGAGTTGTCGAGGAAAAATTTATTTCGTTCATTGAAATATTTTCAATGAGGTCTTTAACATCTTTTGATTTTCCAAAAGGGCCGAGGAAATCAATGAACTGTTGTACAAGATTTGTGTAGAGGAATCAAGGAAAAAATTGTGGAGAACATTTGTTTCTTTTCATTTTATTCTTGATCTACCAAATCATTTAGTTCATTATATTCACATGTACCAAATCATTTAGTTCATTATAATGTATTTTGCCTCTTTGAATGAATATTAAAACAATTATTTTGGATGTTAATTTCTATTTTTTGTTAATTATTTGGATGACTATTTTCTTTAATACTTTTGTTGTTCCTTATTAATAAACACAATAAACAAATTAACAATACTTAATAAATACAAATACAAATTAAAAAAAATATAATGTTTAATATTTTTTCAGTTTCGTATTAATAAACACAATTATATAGTAATCTATTTCATCACAACTTTATGTTAATTAACGTAAATTCATGTTGTATAAATATTTTCCAATTATGTAAAATGTTAATTTAACAACGCATAATTACGAATACACTGTTAATTTGGAAAATGAGTTCAGTTTAACAGCGCATAATTACGATTGCGCTGTCAATTAGATTCTATTCAACAACGCATAATTAAGATAGCGCTGTTAATTAGATTTTATTCAACAACGCTACGTCTCGGTAGCGTTGTTGATATGTTAATGAAAATAAGTAGTAAACAACTGATACTCGACAACATCACAATCCTTAATATGCGATATTGATGATGTCAATACAATAACGCTACTTTTAATATGCACTCTTGAAGATGTCTATTCAACAGTGTTACCTTTAATATGCGCTGTAAATTGGTAATACAGTTTAAATATCTAAAATCTCAAACTTAATAAAAAATAAATCCTCATACTCTCAGCAAACCCTTATACTCTCATAAACTCTCGTACTCTCATAAACTAAAAAAACTTCATCAATGGCAGTGGTGACGAAGCTACACCGACTCCACAAGACAAGCAAATCATTGCTCAAAAACAACCTCCATGTGGAATGACTTCCATGAAGAATGTCATTCGGTCAAGAAGTAAGGATGTGAAGATAGAAGTTAAATGGAACTCTAAAGGCCAACCATTAAACTCGAAGGATGGCAACATATTGGTAAGCTACATTGGTGTTGTTGTTAGGCGGAATGTGAAGCTAACATTCGACAAATGGAGTGATGTAGGGAATACCATGAAGGAGTGTAATTAAATGAAATAACAGTAAGTTTATTTTTCATTTTTTGTGTTTTCATGCAATATACATATATGTGTTACGTTTTCATGCAATGTACGTATATGCATGTGTTTTCATGTAATATATAATGTATATGTGTTTTTATTTCAGTCAACTTTTGATGTTGATGAGGAGCATACAGATTATATCCTTAAATCGGCTGGCAAGGCTCTCCGACAATTCCGAAATGATGTTGGAAAATTAGTCAAAGATGCTGATGGCAATGTCAACCTAAAACCTCCAACTAAATATGCAAATATCGTTGATGAAGAGGATTGGAAGACTTTTGTCACCCTACGCACACAAGACGAGTCTTTCTTGGTAAAATCATATTCTTTGTATTGACTTTTGTATATATGCTTTTCTATATGATTGTTGATATTAATGTGGTTTTTTGTTTCATAAATTAAGTAATGAAAACCGCAAGAGAGCATCCACGCCTTTATATCCATACCGAGCTTCTCGAGTGGGGTATAGAGTAATCGAGAAAAAAATTGTAAGTATTTTTAATTTGTAAATTATTGGTTATGTTTTGTATGCATATATATCTAATTACATTATTATTAGTTATGTTTTGTTAGTTAGAGAACAAAAGCGATACACCTATGACTCCACATGAAGTAGAACTCAATGTTCTATGGCTGGATGCTCGTAAGAACAAAGATGGTGTCATCGACAATGAAGAAGTTTAAGAAGCGGCAAGATGTATTGTAAGTTCTCATTTTTTAATTATACTTAATTTGCATACTTTTTTTTATTATTATCAAAATGTGATTAATTAAGAATGTTTTTTCTTGATTTGTCAGGTTTCCCTAAAAGAAAAGGAGACAAACCTGGATAGTCGCATAATACTTGAGAAGGCACTAGGACTGCCTATCTATCCTGCCTGTATTTGAGGTGCAGGATTTAGGGTTAGCCAGTGAACATTTTTACCCCATCCAAAGCATGCAACCAAAGCCCAAATGAGCCAGATTCAAAATCAACTAGATGGCCTCATGCAAAGGTTCAACGAATTTGAGCAATCAATGAAGGCGAAGGAAGTTGAGTGACAACGACTAGCTAGTAATGTTGGCACTGTTCCTTCAACCATCTATAAGAGTTGCACACCTGCACCTTACAACATTCCCATCATGATTCCCATTCATGAGGTAATTTGGTTAACTTTTTTTAATTTAGTTAACTTAATTTAATTTAGTCGTTAACTAATTATATGTTTTAACTTATGTATAGGGAATCAGTTCTTGCAAACTTTTCCTGGATACCCCAACTAGCCGAGTAGTGGGTGTTGGGAGAGTGCACAAGTCGGCCGATGCTATGCTGCACAAGTCGGCCGATGAGGATATCTACACAGTTGGAGGGGCTATAGGGACTTTTGTGGCTTGGCCAGTAGACCTTGTTCAAGTAATTCCTCCTAAGGTATGATTTTTCACCTTATACTCACTCATATTATATATATATTGATCTATAATTCATATGTTTTTATTGAATATTTTAGGAAAATGTTCATTCCACCCCCAGTAGCACCCAAATGTTTAAGCCATCTTTGGGGGATGTGAGCTCAAAGCCATCTGCTGGGGATGTGAGCTCCAAGAAGACTACCAACTACTGTACTCAGCTGTTGGAGCGTGTACAGAAGTTGGGACATGATATGATAATTATATCAATTCTCAAGGAAGTATTCGGGGATAATATTGATGAATACGTTGGCGTCAATGAAGTCCAGGATGTATATAAACGTGATTGTATAGGTGTAACTACTGTATGTATATATATGAGGTAAATTATATTTTCTTAACTTCTCACTTTTGTATGACGGTGTGTTATAATTAACTAACATTTGTGTTATATATATTAGGTACTTGTATGAAAATTTTATTAAGGTAAATAAGAAAAATTGATGTTCATATCCCCACACCTTACCGCTTAGGTGTCGGGTGACAAAAATGAGATTGGGGAAAAATCAGAACAAATTACAGATAATCTCCTCCATCATAAAGAAGATGTAAATTTATTTCTTGCACCTTTTAATACCGGGTGAACATTTTTTAATTGTCTTTTATATTTCTTTCTTTAGTATGTTTGTCGTGCTTAACATTTTCTAACCATGTACAAATGTTTTGTTAGGCATAATTGGGTTTTGGTTGCCATCAATCAGGTCGATGAAGAAAATACTACTTTGACTCATTGACACATGATGATATGGACAACTACCTCGCTATGAAAGAGATGTTTTCTAGGTAAGTGGATTACTCATTTAAGCTTTTAGTTACACTTTCACTTTCTTAGTTGTAGTGTAATTAAGTACTTATTTCTGTTGACAAATCATAGCTAAATGTATAGTAGATTAGTTTTGCACAGATTCTAGCTTAGGAAATTCAATGTAATGTATATGATTTGGTCTATGTAATATATATATATGTTTATGTAAATATTACAATGTAATTAATGTTCAATATATAAATTCAGTTGTGTTCATATATTCATTTTGTTGTTATGTTCTGTTTCTGTATGCATTCAGGTTATTTTCTGTTGTGTGTGTAACTATGTAGAATTAGGAATAATGGTCTTCGATAATGTTTTTTTATGAATGCGCTGTCGTTATAACCATACAACATCACTTTTTAACAATGCGTTGTTGATTACGTTGCATTCAACAGCGCATTCACCAAAAAGCGCTGTTGAATACTTATCTCTCATTTATTCTCTTTTAGCTATACAACAGTGCATTCAGTAAGAAGCATTGTCGATATGATCAACAAAACTATTTCCTCTACACTTAATCGCTTAACACAGTGCTTAATTGATTAATTTTTTGAATGTTATTTATTGTCATTATTAATTGTTCTATATATTTAATTAATTGTCATTAATCGAATGTCATAATGTAATTACTATTTTGAATTTCATTAAAAAATGAATTTGTAAAAAAGTTATTATATCTTCCACAACGTTTCCTTAAGATTACGTTGTGGAACACTTACCTTCTTTATATTTGAATGTGGAGTTCTTCCACAGTGTTTCTGTTAGGTATCAGTGGCTAAAATACACCTAGAAGGGGGGTTGAATAGGTGTAGTGGTCAGAGTATCCGCTTTTTCGAAAACAACAAATTATTCAAAAATAACCCTAGATTAATCGATTAACAAAATACAAATAATCGATTAACACAATTACTTTA
>NW_017727916.1:18976-19342 GCF_001865875.1 Lupinus angustifolius
TCACTTGAAACATAAAGAACCTTATTCCTTGGTTTGACTCCCTTCCCACCGCCCAAAAAAACCTTTCTTGCGGTGTAGCCCCAGCCAAGAACCTATTCTTCCTATCAAGAATACTAAGCTATTGAAGATACAACCCAATCTCGTTGGTGGTAAGACACCATGAGATTCCCAATGTTACAACACTTTTCATAGCAAAAACATAGAGTAAACTAAAGCAATTATGATGCTCAAAACAGACAATTAAGATCTTACTCTAAAACTCTAACACAAGTCTCATATAACATGACAATGTATTAGTTGAAAACAGTTTTTATAGAATGGAAAATCTTCACAAAAACATTAATGAATGCATGAACATGTGAGGTG
>NW_017727916.1:19442-50283 GCF_001865875.1 Lupinus angustifolius
ATGTATTTATATGATGCATGAACATTATTATAAATGACATATCTCAAAACTTAAAATGATTTAAAGTTTTATGCATATGAGACATGTA
Organism: Lupinus angustifolius; assembly: GCF_001865875.1. NCBI lineage: Eukaryota > Viridiplantae > Streptophyta > Magnoliopsida > Fabales > Fabaceae > Lupinus > Lupinus angustifolius. The sequence goes on from NW_017727916.1 coordinate 19,531, forward strand.
TAGAGTTTACCTAAGCCTTAGACTCAACCTAAACTAATTATTAGTCTAAGTCTAATACCAATCTAGAGACTTAAGCATGCTGATTTGTTGATGATCTTCAAGCTTTCATGATCACAAGTTGTCCTCATCAAAACTAAACACATAGAGAAAGCTTTCCAAAGTCCTATCTTGACATGCGCACTTTCAGTTTCCTTAAGGTTGCGTTGTTGATTAGGTATCATTGACAAAACCATCTTCACTATGCGCTATTGATTTTGTATCATTGGCAGCGCCATCGTCATTATGCGCTGTTGAAGATACTATTAGACCCTAAAAAATTACAATGTTCCCACATTCTCACACTTTCATCAGCAATCCCAACACTCATTTACTCAGCAACAAAACACATTTACTCTCAAAATCGACCTCGAAAATCATTCAACCTCAAAATTATTCACTCATTAAACACCAAAAATCATTCACTCATTTTACATGAAAATCATTCAACACCGATTTTGAAAATCCTTCACTCGTTTAACCTCAAAATCATCACTCACACATTCAACACCATATTGAAAGTGGATTTTTCATATGGTTATTTGCCTTTTTAATTACATTTTATGAAAAACTCACTTTCAATCGTCTTCATATGCATTTGTGTAGTTGTCTTTCATATGCATCTCATCATCACAATCCATAACATCTCTCATCTCACCATGTCTTGTCCAACATGTGTAACTTTGATCAATATCGTGACACACTATGTGATGTTATCTATGTTAATTTCTGGACCTAAACAACTAGGAAATGACATAAACATATAATTGGCTCCATTAATTGAAGACTTGAAGCAAATGTGGGAGACATGCATAAACATATATTTGGCTCCATTATATGATGCGTATAGGAAAGAAAGCTTCAACTTGAGAGCTTTATTGTTCGGCACAATAAGTGATTTCCCTGCATATGATAATATGTCTAGATATAGTACAAAAGGACATTTTGCATGTCCTATATGTGAAGACAATACTCATTGAATGAGGTTGGAACACTATAAGAAGAATGTATTCCTTGACCATCGTAGATTTTTCCTTCAGATCATCACTATCGACGATGAAGAAAAGCATTTGATGGAAACAATGAAGAAGGTCGTTCTCCTTTGCCGTTGACAAGTGACCAATTATTTCAAAAGCTAAAGGGTTTGAATACTAACTTTGGTAAACCTTTTGCAAATGAAATTGTCATAAGTGGGTGGAAGAAAAGGTCAATCTTCTTTGAATTGTTATATTGGAGTTCATTATATGTAAGACATTTCCTCGATAATATGCATATTGAAAAAAATGTTTTCAAAGTCTCCTTGGTACCTTACTCAGTGTCCCTGGTAAGACCAAAGATGGCTTGAATGCAAGGTTAGACTTGGTTAGTGTGGGAATAAGAAAGGAATTGGGGCCGATAATGAAGGGAAAACATGCATTTCTACCTCCAACATCTTATACTTTGTCGCAGAAGGAGAAAATGGAATTTTGTAAATTTATGCATGGTGTTAAAGTTCCATAAGGGTACTCTTCCAACATTCAGAACCTCGTATCAATGAAAGACCTCAAGTTAAAAGGTCTTAAGTCTCATTATTGTCATGTACTTATGGAGCATTTCTTGCCTATTGGAATATGGTCAATTCTACCTAAAAAAGTTCGAGGAACCATAACTAGGTTATGCTTCTTCTTCAAGGTGATTTATAGCAAAGTGGTTGACCTTGTGAAATTACCTGCATTGTAAAGACAAATTATTTTGACTTTGTATGAGCTTGAAATGCATTTCCCACCTTCGTTTTTTGACATAATGGTTCATCTAAGCATTCATCTTGTTCGAGAGACACAACTATGTGGCCCTTCCTATATGAGATGGATGTACCCCTTTGAGCGTTATATGAAGACATTAAAAGGGTATGTGAAGAACCGATCAAGACTAGAGGGTTGTATTATCGATCGATATGTTGTTGAAGAAGCTCTTCATTTTTGTATCGATTAACAAGTAACTGAAAAACAGAATTCAGTTATTCTCAAAAGCCCGTTAATCGATTAACAAAGCACTTAATCGATTAACTGGGCATCTAACAACTTTTCTATATAAACTGTGTTTTTACACCATGCTTAACATATTTTCATACATTCATTCAGTTTTAGAATTGTTAAGTTGCATATTTTCGTGCTCATTTTATATCATATAGGCAGAGAGAATTGCATGTGAGAATAGGGAGAGATAGAATCATGCTTAGGGATTAAAATGTCATCCATTGCATGTGATTAAATGTGTTCATCATTCTATCTTTTCTTGCATGATTCTTTCAGTTTCTTTTAGAGTTTTGTTAGGGAAGAAATTATATGTTATTGCATGATTCTGATCTTATACATACTCTTGATATATTGTGAGATTTGTATAGGGTTTATAGCTTGTTCTTGATTGTAAAATTTGAGCCATTTAGTGCTTCAATTACTCTATGTTTTCTGTTGTTTTTGTAACAAGGAAAGTCATCTCTTGGTGTCGTACCACCAACGAGATACAGAGAGTCTTCACCAAGACTTGGAGGTCTTGAGTTTAGAACATACTCTTGACTGGGGCTGGATCGTAGGAAAGGTTTTCCTAGGCGATTAGTATGGTCAAATCAAGATAGGGGTTCTGGGAATTCAAGAAGGTAGCGTCTAAGGTCTTGTAATTGGACCTATAAATGCGCTGTTTATGTAAGACCTATATGACAATGCTTTGTGGACGATGCGTTGTTGTATTGATGCACTACATGACAACGCTTTTTGTGTGTTGGGCTGTGGTATATAATCAATACAAAAACATTTATGAAGCATTGTTAATGATGAGCATATACTACTGCGGTCAAACAGAAAGCGCATGAAAGTATTGTTATACATCTAAAATAAACGTTGTTGAACGACAACTCTTGCGTAGTGATCATTCCAGCAAGTCAAATAACCTCAAACCAAAGAGCTCTCTGATGTCACTCTGATGGGAAATTCAACATAATAACAAGGAAAACTGTAACAGAGTCTATGCAGCGGATAATAATTTCCCCAATTTGCTAGAATATATGAGGAGCAATAACAAATAATTACAGTAAGTAAGAACACATAAGAGACTTTTAACGTTGAAAAACTTCCCGATGTGAGAAGTAAAAACCACGAGCATAAGCCAGTCAATCAAGCTCCACTATGATCAAAATAGGAATACAAGAGTGTCTCCAAAACACAACATAAAACGTTCTCAACAATACGGCATACAACAATGCAACAATCTTGAAAATAAGAACAAAAGAGTTTCAAAAACCTAGAAAAAAAAGTTGGTGTAACATCTCGTTTTCTACCATCTCGGCTGACGTTTCACTGATCCAACCATTCATAATGAAGTACCAGAAGTTGTGAACCTGCTGTCCAAATTTCCACTGCTGCTATGAGTTCATACGAGTTGAGTTATCTTGTCTTCTCTCTCACTTTTCTATTGCCTCCTTTTGTCGAAACTGATTGCACACCCTTGCCACATCTGACCCCTATATGTTAGATTAAGTGGGACAAGTGGGCTTTTCCCAATTGGGTCTTTCTCCATGTAGGAAGGGAGCCCAAATCCAATACCCTTGTCAGACTGTTGAATCATATCGACATTCTACTAAGCTTACATAGGCAGTGCCTGAAAGCGATGTTGAACCCAAAAATGAGAGTTGTTGAATTGTAACTCTAGTGCAGTGCATATTCGGTACATATAAAGGACAACTACTAGAGGAGAAAATAGCCCCATAAATTTAGTACAAGTTCTCATGCAACATGGTTATTGCATTGTCTTAGACATTTTTTTGGTATGAACATTGTCTTAGACTAATTATTAAGACCTCACTTTGAAATTAGTACATGCCAAAACAAGAAGTGGGTTGAATTGTGTTTGTTAAGTTTTTATAAAATTATTCCATATTAAAAGCTTAACACGCTATTACAAGATGATGGCGGAAATTAATTAACTAATTCAAAAATATTAAATCACAAAAAGCTCAAGTCCACACAATTAATATAATTGAAAGTAGTAAAAAGTTAAGGGATGAAGCAAATAACACATGTGTTTTTATCTTCGTTCACTATCAATATCTATGTCTACTCCTTTCTTGCGGAAATATTTTTTACTATTTCCCATTTAGTTACATGTATTGAATACCTCTTCATATAAAAAAATTTCTATATCAATACTCTTCATGCTCTAACAATCAAATAGTCTTTCTTGACCATGCCTCTCCAAGCCTAAATTATACCCAAATATTCTTTACCTACCATGTCTCTCCAGACTCTATATACTCTCGAATAAAGTTTAGGTGATTGACCTTTTATAACTCACTAGGTAAGGATATGAAGATATAAGATTATTTGAATAAAAGACTCGCTAAGAAAATATCATTAGATTTACAACATCAAACTCTCAGAATTTTCTCTCTCTCAACTTAATTTGTCTCTTGCAACATGTATTACAATGTACTTAAGTTATAATTTTATACATTCAGAATTCTATACATTAATAATTCTTTCAAAGTTTCTTTTCACTTCTCTATTAATATTCTTGCATTATTTTGTATATTATTTCTGTATGGACCTCTTTCATTTATAGACAACCATCAATATCTTCAAGAATGATCCAATGGACATTAAAAAGTGCCCCTTTAGAGTAATCATTCAATGCATGAGTTACATTCAGTTGTGGTACAATGAGGAATTAATGTTGGAATTTGTTGTATCTTGAATCATGTCATGTTCCATATTAATTATGTTAGATCATTTATATCCGATTTATTCTTTTATGTAACTATGTCTTCTATCTTAGATTATAACTTCAGACATTAAGACTTCATGCACTATTCAGACATTAAGATTTCATGCACTACTCAAACGAGTTTCTGATTATTCAGTTCACGAATTCATCTTATTTGTCTACAAGTTGATTAGAGGACAAAACATTTGTCTTTTCAAGAAAACCAAGTTTGTATTACTATGAAACAAAGTAATTAGTAATTGTAACATTAATAATTCATAATATATGTGCAAATAAATTATTTTATTTCAAATGATTGGACTTCTACAGAAGATTAAAAAATATAGTTAATTATTAAGTGTGAAATTACTTTATATAATGAGGATAATTGAAAACCTTTTGACTCTAAATGTTTACATAAATGACATTCATATTATCCATTAAGTTAAATAGTAATCAAATCTTGTGATATCAATTTTTATACTAGCTAAAAAAAGGATAAATATATAAGCAGAAGATTGTTTTGAATAGAATCGTGAGATATACCAACAAAAAAAAAAGAATAAATATGGAAACAAAAGGTAAATCTAATTAGAATCATTAGAGATATGTTCATTGAAATTATGATAAATAAGGAACAATGGGTTTTAATCATCACAAAATAGTAGGATTGTAAATGACCACCAACCTTCTACACCTTGTTGAGAAAAGAGAAGAATGTTTAACGCACTAAAGGTATTGGTTTCCATGGGAATGAGGACTAAATTCCTTCTTTATAAGACTAGACATAACTATTTAAACTTAATGTATCTAATATGACTATTTGATTTGCTTGCAATATTATTCCATTGTTTGATATGATTTAAAGTTTGAACGTGTAATGAGAATTCGATATTTGATCTGGACATAGAGTAATTAATCTTGTAATATGTTAATTCTAGGAATAGATTAACTAAACTAGTCATTAAAGACCTAATTGTGTGATGATTGATTGATGATTGTTCAAGGGATTGTGAATTGGTTATTTTAATTATTGATATTTTTAGTGAGTGATTGATAATTAGATAGGAATTGCTGTTGAAAAAATCATAAGAATGGGTATTTTTTTAATGTTATAAAATATTGAATACTTGGAGGATGAATAATAAAGTCAAATCCCATGATATTCACATTCAATTGATATTCGTCAAGTCTTTACTTTTATTTAATTTTCATTAAAAAATTGCAAAGCAACGTTCTTATTACCAAATAAAATTTAGTTTGCGTAATTAATTTAATATCAACCAAGTCTTTATGAATACGATACTTTTTATACTTGTTTTGCAATAACCCATTTGATTATTTCGTCAACCAAATTTCTGATTAGATTTAATATCATTGGATACAGAGGTCATTGGACACGATTGTCACTTAGATACACTTTTTCTCATGCGCAAGTAAATTGAATTTATATGCACATGTTAGTGCATTGATTGTCATTGAATGCAAAATCATTCAAATATAAGGCAATTAAACATGAGTTTCATTAACATTTTAGTGTTCACAAATATAATTATTTGTCATCCATCAAGATATCAGGGAAAACCAAGAGATTAACAAGTTGGCTCCACACAACAAAATGTTTTTTTTACTTAAAACAAAAACTACTATAATTCCAACACTTCTGTGTGGAACACAATCAAAACTGTTGATCCTTTATAGTTTTGTTAATTTCAAATAAGTCAAGTTTGATAACATCAAATCCTTTGAACTTTCAAATTGTCTATTTAAATGTACACAAAATCAAGCAAGTACGATGAACTATTGAATATAATAAGAGATTTGTCATTTACACTATGCCAAAATTCGTATTTAACAACAGTTATTCAACAACACTCATTAGTAGAATTCTGTTAAATGTAAGAAAGGTGGAAGAGAATTAACAATACTCGTCGAAGCAAACACTGTTAAATTTGAAAGGCAGATAAACATTTAACACTGTTTGCTCCAACGAGCGTAGTTGAATGTATGTCTCAAAGATTAACAACGCTCTGTGAAACATTTGTTGTTGATTTGTATAGATTCAACATCAGTCTTTGTAGTGAACTCTGCTGAAGCTCGTGCCTTTTAATGTTTTTGCATACTTTTTGTATTATGATTAAATTAAATAATTAAGAGATTTTCTAATCTCAAATTATATATATGAATCTTTAATATTAACTTTAAAATATTCTTAGCATTATTATTAATCAATCTCAAATTATATTTAACTAAAATCCTAAAATGTCAAACTTTTTATTCAAATAAAATAATCAACAATAGTCAATGAAGTAAACATTGTTGAATGTATATCCTCATATCATATTAAACATGGATTTCTTCAACGAGCACTATTAAATATCATAGGCGGAAATACGTTCAACATCACTCACTTAAATGAACACCGTTAAATATAAAGTATCAACAACACTCATTGTAGTGAGCATTGTTGAATGTTATGAGTGTTTAAAACACAATATTGATTCACTTCCCTTTACAATCTCAACTTCTTCATCATAAACCTCATTCATTCAGAAAACATTGATAATGGATTCTCACGGTGGTGATGATGCTACCCCATAAAGTCAAAAAAGGACTTCCTGTGGGACAATGACCATGAAGAAAGTCATTCGTGCTAGAAGTAAGAATATCAAGTTAACGGTTGAATGAAATGCAAAAGGCCAACCATTAAACATGAAGGGTGAAAATATATTGGTAAGCTGCATTGGAGTTTGGTTAGACAATATGCATCGATATCATTTAGCTATTAGAATGATAAGATGTTGGATAGCCTGAAGTATATCATTTGAAATGATATAACAGTAAGTAACATACATTACCATATAGCTTACTAATATATGTATTAATTGTATAGTTATGGTTTTTTTCCAGTCGACTTTTGATGTTAGTAAGGAATACAAGGATGGCATCCATAAAATTATTGCAAGATTCATTGGCAATTTAGAATCGATATCAGGAAGTATGTTAGAGATGCTCATGAAAACATCAACCTTAAACCTCCAACCAAATATGCAAATATCATTCATGAGGCTGATTAGAAGGTTTTTGTCAGTAGATGCATACAAGATGACTCTTTCTTGGTAAAGTCATCTTCTTGTTATGTATAACTTATGTTTTTTATATATGATAATAATACATATTTGATGTACATGTTGTTTGTTTTTCGTAAAAAATAAGTGAAGAAAACCACAAGAGAGGATGTAAATCATTGTATCCATATCGAGCTTATCAAGCCGGGTATAGAGGAATCGAGGAAAAAATTGTAACTATGGTTTATTTGTAAGCATGCAAATAAGTGAAGATTTTTCCTAATTACATTATTGATTATTTTATGGTAGCTGGAACAAAACGATACACCTTCAAATGTATGAACATTAGATTTGAATATTCCATGGTTGGATGCCCGTAAGAACAAGGACATTGTTATTGAAAATGCAAATATTCTAGAAGTAGCAAACCATGTTGTAAGTAGCAAACCGTGTTAATATCGGGTGAGAAAATTTTGTAAACATAACTTATTTGTCTGTAGTATAAGTTATGCTTAACATTTGTTAACTGTGTGCATATGTTTTGTAGGACTTATTGGCTTTTGATCGTCATAAATGACGCTGAAGAATAAATATACTATTCGGATTCATTGGTCCATGACAATGAGAACAAGTACCCTACTATGAAGGAAATTTTCACTAGGTACGTGGACTCAAGTACTTTCTTATATTTCACTATCATTTGGATTACAACTAATTAAGTACTTTATTTTTTTAGGGGGATGCAAATTTATAGAACTCATGTTCGTTCTAAACCTACATCAAACAGACTCAAATAAAGGGATTTGTACAAAATCTCAAACAATTATGTGTATTAGTTGTATTTCATGTAAAACTAATTATATGTTAATTTGTTTTTAATTGTAGTGCCCCTATCAAAACAACTAAAATTATTGCATCTATTATGTGTTGTATTTTATGAAGGAGGCCTTTAAGCAATGGTCAACTTCATGTCAGTTTGATGTTGACACATACACAGAAGACCAAATCACACAACTTAGGGAAAATTGGTCGAACTTTGTATTGTGTGTTAGTGATTAGTTTAGGGAATACAATGTATAAATTGTAGCTTAGGGAATTAAATATATACATTACAAACTTATGGATTACAAGATTAGGGAATACAATGTATTGCTCTAGTTTAATCAATTAATCAAAAGAATACAATGTCATCAATTTTTCTGTCTTGTTTTTGTTATCCTATATATATGTTTTGTGTTGATTTAATCAATGAATACAATTTTTGTTCTGGTTTGTTGTTTTGGATGTGTTTTTGTGTTGTGGATGTGGTTTGGTGTTGTGGTGTGTTTTGGTGTTGTTGGGTGTGTTTGGTAACTTTGTAGTAATAGGAATTATGACATTTAACAACACTCACTTAAAGGAGTATTGTTGAATATATGCGGAACACACATTCAACAACGATCTTTTAAACAAGCGTCATTGAATCTTTGCATATCACATATACAACAATACTCCTTTAAGTAAGCAGTGTTGAATATCATAGGCTCAACAGTGCTACTTTAAGGGAGTGTTGTTGATATTATATATTTAACAATGCTCCTTTAAGTAAGCATTGTTAAATATAATAGTTTCATATTAAAATGCAACCTTGTTCATCCAGACCCTCATTCAAGGGTATAAGATAAATTTTTAAAATATATTTATAAATTTTATTTTAAATAACTTACTTTTGAGAATGACAATTTTTAATAAAATTTTCTGATTTAATGATTCAGTAGCGCTCAATTAAGTGAGTACTGTAGAATGTGCAATTTGCATATATTCAACAACACTCCTTTGAGTGAGCACGGTTGAATATCATATGTTCAACAACACTTATTTTAGTGAGCGTTATTGAATGTCATATTTCCATGCTATAGAGTTCATTCAGACCTCATTCATTTGTATAGGATAAATTATTAATATTAATATATTATAAATGATTAAAATAAATTTAAATATGATAATTTTTTGGAATAAATTTATAAATTTAGTGTAAATTAATTCAGTGACTTCTCATAATAACATTTTTTAATAAAATTTTATAATATAATGATTCAACAACACTCACTTGTAGAATGCGCGATTTACATACATTCAACAACTCTTTTTTGAGTGAGCATTGTTGAATGTGATATGTTTAGCATCAATCACTTAAGTGAGCATTGTGGAATTTCATATATTCATATTACTGAAAGTGAAAAGTGTTAAGATAACACTATTAGCTTGCCTATGTTTTGATGAAGATAAGGAGTTAGTGAAAGCTGAAAGATAACTTAACAAATCAACATGCCAAAGACTCAAGAGCTTCATGTCTAGACTAGAGTCATAAATAGAGTAATCATTAATAGTCTTAGATATGTGTCTTAGTTATTGAGTCTAGATTAGGTAAACCTAAATGCAAATCTCACAAGTCCTAAAAACTATCATATCATTTACATGAGACATGCCATCTAGATTATTATATGTTCATGCATTAATCATAAATGTTATTTGTGCATCTTAGGCATAACATAATGGTAAAATATGTATAGTTGATAAGTATAACATATAGGTAGTTTACCATTTAATCTCTTAGCTGAAAATATGTCACTTAATCGATTAAGCAAGGCGTTAATCGATTAACATGAAATCATTTTTAATCAGTTTTAATAGATAACTGAAAAACATAATTCAGTTATTCTCAACAGGCCATTAATCGATTAAAAGGGCACTTAATCAATTAATTGTGTATTAAACAACTTTTCTATATAAACTATGTTTTTACACCATGCTTCAAACATTCATTCATTCATTTTTAGAATCGCTAAGTTGCATATTTTCGTGCTCATTGTATGTCATATAGGCATAGAGAATTGCATGTGAGATAGTGAGAGATAGTATCATGCTTAAGGATTAAAATGTCATCCAATTGCATGTGATTAAATGTGCTCATCATTCTATCTTTTCTTGCATGATTCTTTCATTTCTTTTAGAGATTTCGTAGGGTAGAAATTACATGTTTCTGTATGATTCTGATCTTATACATATTCTTGATAATTTGTGAGATTTGTATAGGGTTTATAGTTGTTCTTTGATTGTAATAATTGAGCCATTTTGTGCTTCATAATACTCTGATTTTGTGTTGTTTTTGTGATAAGGAATGTCGTCTCTTGGTGTCTTACCACCAACGAGAGTCTGTGAGTCTTCACCAAGACTCAGAGGTGTTGAGTTTAGAACATACTCTTGGTTGGAGCTAGATTGTAGGAAAGGTTTTCCTAGGCGATTAGAGGAGTCAAACCAATGTAGGGGTTCTAGGAATTGAAGAAGGGAACATCTAAGGTCTTGTAATTAGAAGTGTGTATGTAATATACATTTGTTTAAGTTTTAGTTAAGAAAATCTCCCGAGATCAGAAGGGGAGGACTGGATGTAGTTTTGCAGTGGGCCGTAAAACGAACCAATATAAAATCCTTGTTGAAGACTATTTCGTACCCTTATCTCTTTACCTTTTTCAAGTTGTTTTAATTGCCTATTTTAGCTGATAATTTGAATATTGTGATTCTGCCATATAGTGATTAATTTTGTTCAAAAATATATTTTGTATCATTTCTATAATATCAGTGAGTGGCTGTGCAATCAAGCCATTCAACAACTGTATGTTTTGTGCAATTTAATCGATTAATCGGTGACATGCAAAAACAATTCACTCATATAGTAAACCATTTAGTTACTCTAGATAAATATTTGACTAAAGGAGAACTTACTAATAAAGTTTTACATTGTCTTGTCAGGAGATGACAACCTAAAGTTACAACTATCATGGAATTCAAGGATCTTGACTCCATGCCTTTGGCGACATTATTTGGAAAGATTCAAGAGCATGAGATGGAGCTTGGACGCTTGACAAGCACGAAGAATTAGACTGCAAAAAGAAAAGTATATCTCTTAAAGCAACGGCGTCTCAATCTACAGAAGAGAAAGAAGATGGTGAGTTTGATTCAGATATGGATGATAATACTTTGAGCCTTCAAGTACGAAAATTCAGGAAATTCCTAAAGAAAGGAGGCGACAAATGTTTCCAGAAGAAAGAAGCGCACGAGTCAACTAGAAAAGGCAAGGGTAACAAAGAGCGCTTCACTTACCACGAGTGTGGTAAGCCATGACACATGAGGTTTCAATGTCCTACTTACCTCAAGAAGTTTGATTCAGATAAGAGCACTCCTATGGACTTTAAGTCAAAGAAGGCCTACATCGTATGGGACGTACCAGAGGACGATACAATATCGAGCACCTCAGATGAAGAAGAGACAACCAAGTTAAGCTTAATGACCAGAAGACATGATGCTTGTTGCTCAAATTTAAAGGAGGTAAACAACGAGGTATATTCTGACACCTCATCTACTTCATCTGATGATTCACCTCCTTATGAGGATTTATATAATGCTTATGTCGAATTGCATGATGAATTAAAGAAACTAGCTAGGGTTAGTTCTGATAGAAAACGAGTATTCATTCTAAATGAACAGAAAATAGTTTCATTACAGAAAGAATTAGATGAGATAAAACTAGAAAATGAAACATTAAATCTAATATATTCCTATAATACATGTAATTGCTCTAATGATAATTTATGTCAATCAATTGTTTGTAATTCTTGCGAGATTTTGAAAAATGAAAATTTGAGACTTATTGAAAAACTCACAAAACTCGTAGAGAGTCAAAACATGTTAGATACTATGCTTAGCCAAACTAGAAATGTTGGTGACCATACCAGACTAGGATATATTCCCCCTATACGTAGGATAAGACCATATAGGAGACCTATTACTTGGCCTAATAAGAAATTTTATAATAAGAAGGTTCCTACATGGTTTTATTGTGGCACACATGGCCACACTTCCTACACTTGTTACATTTGGAAATATGGTATACCTAGTGGTGTATATGTCTGGATGAAAAAGGGAGATGACTCCCTAGTTACTAACTAAAAAGGACCCAATATAAATTGGGTACCTAAAAAAGGCCAGTGATCTATTTTGCAGTTATGTCTACGAGCACATGGACAACATTGATATCTTGATAGTGGATGCTCGAGACATATGACATGAGATAAATCAAAATTCCTAGATCTATCCATGAAAGAAAAAGGGTTTGTCACATATGGAGCCAACAACAAAGGAAAGATACTTGGCACCAGAACGATTGGAAACTCAAATTAGGCAGTCATCGAGAATGTGCTATATGTTGAAAGCCTGGAACCCAATCTCTTGAGTATCAACCAACTCTGCGACAAAGGTAACTGTGTATCTTTTAATTTTGAATGTTGTATAATTTGTGACAATATATCTAATAAAGTTAAGCTTGTCAGATATCATATTAATAATATCTATATGGTTAACCTAGAGGATGTCACTACTCTATTTTGAAAATGTTTTATATCTAAAGAGGATATGCATTTCGATCCCAATTTATTTTACTTATTTTTCATTCAATTTATGATTTTTTACAATTAATCACAAAATTTTATAAAAACATCATTGTAAATATATACTTAATTCATTCTTGTAGGAATTAGTGTAATTCTAGTTTGCTTGCTCAGGATGATATCCCTGTATTTTACCGAATTTTATTACTTGGATTATACGGTGAACTTGACGTTCCGTAAATATCTAACAAGTTTTTGGCGCCACTGCCGGGGAGCAAGGAGCGATTTACATTAGTTATTTATAGAGTTTATTGAGTTTTGTACATAGTTATTCTTTAATTCTTTGTAGTATAGTGTCAACCCTTGTGCTAACCTTTGCTGCAGTTTTCTTATTTATGCTTTTGCGAGGTAAATCTAAAGAAGAGCAACTACAATACAATCCAGAGATTGAGAAGCCTGTTAAAAGTAACCAGAAGAAAGCAAAAGAGAAGAAACAACAGGGTCCTCATGAAGCACAGTGTAGCTCTGAATCGGCTACAGTTCCAACAATTTTAGAATATCAGTCCAAGAAGATGGAGAATGTCAATAATGCTGCTGAAAATAACCCAAGGCCTAATCCTCCAAGGAGGACTTTAGGAGACTATGCTATGTATCAAGGTCCTCAGCAGTACTCTAGCATTGTGATTCCACACACCGCCAGGGCAGTGGAAATCAAGCCTTCCTATCTAAATCTAGTCAGTGCTCATCCGTTCATGGGGAAGGATTATGAAGATCTGTATGCTCATTTGGACAATTTCTATGAGCTAATGGCCACTATGGGGTATTCTAACACCGAGAGGGAAGCTGCATACATGATGCTCTTTCCATTTTCCCTCCTTGGTGAAGCTAGGGAATGACTAAAATCACATCCAACCCAAAGATTAACCAATTGGAGTGATTTGGAAACAAAGTTCTTGTCCAGATTTTTCCCTCCAGCGAGGTATGTGCATGCAAAGTTCAAAATTTCAATATTCAGACAAGGTGTTGAGGAACCTTTTTATGAGGCATGGAAATGTTTCCATATGTTGCTGAGGAAATGTCCCAATCATGGATTTGAAGATGTTGATCAACTAAACATCATTTGTAATGGATTGAAGCCAGAGACTAAGATGATATTGGATGCCGCAGCATGTGGCACCATGATGGTAGTGGATGCTGAGCAAGCCACCAGAATTATTACTGCATTATCTGCTACAGATCGACATGCTCAACATAATAGAAGGACGGTACAAAAGAGAGGAGTGTTGGATTTGAATACTTCTGATGCTATTCTGGCTCATAACAAAATTCTAACACATCAGATTGAGGCACTTACAAAGCAAATGTCCAAGTTGCCTCAACAATTGAAGGAGGTGCAAAATCCTTCTCTTCATCAACAGGTGCTACACTGTGAGTTTTGTGGGGGTAATCATGTTACTGGTCATTTCTCAATGCCTACCAACACACAAGCAGAAGAGGTTCAGTATGTTAACAATCAACCTCGTTAGGCTAATTTCCCTAACAACCCTTCGTTCAACAATTTGTTTTCACAGGGTTGGAGGGAAAACTAGAACCAGAATCAGAATTTTGGGTAGAGGAAGGATGTAGGACCATCTAACAGGAAACCACCATATCAACCATCTTATCAGCAAGATCCACATCCACCATTACATGAGAGGCAGACAAAGTTGGAAGAAACATTGGAGAGGTTTATGCAAGTCTCCATTTCAAACTAGAAAAATATTGATGCTTCTATCAGGTGGGTCAATTGGCTAAGCAAATGGTAGCACATAACTCAAATCGACAACAATTCTCATCCAACACTCAAACCAATCCAAAAGAACACTGCAAATCTATCACTAATAGAAGTGGTAAGGTCATTGGTAAGGGTATTGGTGAGAACTTGGTTGTTGAGGAATAGGTTCTGAGAAATACTAAAGCTGGAAGATCAGAGAAGATAATCAGAGAGACACAGAAGGGTGAAGTGGTACAATATGAGGAAGTGGTTGTTACTAATGAGGAGGATATAAGGGAGAACAGTGATAAGAGGAAGGGTGGCCTACCTCAGTTGAAGGATCTCCCTTATCCAAAGATACCTTCCAAGAAAGACAAAGAGCGACAATATGCTAGGTTCTTGGATTTATTCAAGAACCTCCAAATCAACATTCCATTCATAGAGGCGATGGAACAAATGCATGTGTATGCCAAATTCATGAAGGACTTGTTGACAAAGAAAAGAAAGTTGTCGGAAGAGACAGTGACCTTAGAAGTTGGGCGAAGTGCTATCATTCAGAAGTCTTTACCTGAGAAGACTAAAGATCCTGACAGCTTCACTATTCCGGTCACTTTTGGTGAATTATCTGTGGGAAAGGCACTGCTTGATCTGGGTGCCAACATTAATTTGATGCCCCTTTCTATGCTGAAAAGAATTGGGGATTTGGAAATCAAGCCTACCAGGATGACTTTGCAACTTGCTGATAGATCTGTCAAGTATCCTTATGGAGTTGCAGAGGATGTTTTGGTGAAGGTAGATGGGTTGGTCTTTCCTATGGATTTTGTCATCATAGATATTGAAGAGGATAAGGAGGTTCCTCTTATTTTGGGTAGACCTTTCATGAAGACTGCCCGAGTTATTATTGATGTTGATGATGGAAAGTTGAAGGTAAGAGTTGAAGACCAAGAGGTGAATTTTAATGTTTTTGAGGCTATACATCATCCGAAGGACAAGCAACACTGCTTTTGGGTGGATGTCATTGAGGACTTATTCATGCTCGTTGCCATTCATTTGAGTAGGAGTAGTCCTTTGGAGAAGGTTTTGAGGGGAGACCTAGATGGAAACAATATAAAGGAGGATAAGATTATCAAGACATGTTTGGCAGAGTTACATGCACCCGACAAGGTTGTATCTAATCAGAATCGTTTTGAAGAGTTGGGGAAAGAAACGACAGCTGAAGCTCCAAAGGTGGAGTTGAAAGTACTTCCTTCATATTTGAAGTATGTATTTTAGAAGAAGGAGGGTAGAAACCGGTAATCATCAGCAGTGCCCTTACATGTGATGAAGAACAATTGTTAATTGGGATGCTGAGGAAGAATGCATGGGAAATAGGGTGGACACTAGCTGGTTTGCATGGAATCAGTCCATCTTATTGAATGCATAAGATCCATATGGAAGAGGATTACAAACCAGTGGCGCAACCTCAGAGGCATCTTAATCCTACTATGAAGGAAGTGATGAAACTATTAGATGATGGGATGATTTATCCTATATCTAATAGTAAGTGGGTTAGTCCTATTCAGGTGGTCCCAAAGAAGGAAGGTATCACTGTGGTCAGGAATGACAAGGATGAACTCATCCCGACCAGAACAGTCACTGGTTGGCGAATGTGTATTGATTACCGGAAACTGAACCAGGCCACTCGCAAAGATCACTTTCCTCTACCATTCATGGACCAAATGATAGAAAGATTGGCTGGACAAGAATTCTACTGTTTCCTGGATGGTTATTCTGGTTATAATCATATCACTGTGGATCCCTAAGACCAGGGAAAAACAGCTTTCACTTGTCCTTTTGGTGTCTTCACATATAGGAAGATGTCATTGGACTGTGCAATGCACCGACAACATTTCAGAGGTGCATGTTAGCTATTTTTCTGATCTTGTGGAGCAGTGCATTGAGGTCTTTATGGATGACCTCTTGGTCTTCGGGTCGTCATTTGAGAGCTGCTTGGTAAATCTGGACACCATTCTGCAACGATGTGTTGAGACAAACCTGGTACTGAACTGGGAAAA
Source organism: Lupinus angustifolius (assembly GCF_001865875.1). NCBI lineage: Eukaryota > Viridiplantae > Streptophyta > Magnoliopsida > Fabales > Fabaceae > Lupinus > Lupinus angustifolius. Next base: position 36,599 of record NW_017727916.1, read on the forward strand.
GTATCACTTCATGGTGACTGAGGGAGTGTTCTTGGGACACAATATCTCCTCCGGGGGCATCGAAGTTGACAAGGCAAAGATTGAGGTCATCAAGGACCTTCCACTACCTCTTAATGTCAAGGGAATTCAGAGTTTCCTTGGGCATGCAAGTTTCCATAGAAGGTTTATTAAAGACTTTTCTAAAATTGATGTAAACCCTCCTAGGGCAGCCTTTGATTCCAAGGGCAAGATAAGTCATGATGGTCCTACAACTAGGGCCAAAGCCAAGGCAGGGATCCTTAAAGTCTCAAAGGACACAATTGACCCAGGAGAGGGTATGTGAGGAGGACATTTATGTCCTTAGGTCACTTTATACTTAGGTTTATTTTATTTTCATTGATTCAAATAAATGAGATTGCATTCTCATATAGTCTTAGGTTTATTTTCATTCAAGTATTTTTAATATTTAATTCATGTAATATGGGTTGGGAATTATTTGTAACATTGGTCCATATTCATGACCAAGTAGTTTACTTAGGTTCAAGGGTAAGCCTTTCACGTGGCTAGGGCAAATGGAAGTCAATGCATGATCATTTCAAGGAAGGAGGCACGTAAGGAACTCTATCTATAAGGACAAACAAGGAGATAAGGCAATTCAGCTAACACTTTATCTCTAAGGCAAACAAGGAGATAAGGCATGGAGGGAAAACGAATTTAAAAGAAGATAGGTTTGTTTTAGCAATTTGAATTTGAATTTGAATTTGAATTTGGATTTGAAAGAAGATAGATTTGAATTTGAATTCAAGGGTATATGGCACACGTTTTCAAACTTGGAGATAAAGAGAAGATTATATGAAGATTAAAGAGAGATTAATCAATCTCCCAAAGATGCACACGGCTAGAAACAAGGAAAGAAGATAGGAAGCTCAATCTTTTAAGGTGCACAAGGCTATAAAATAGGGAATCCTAATCTCATCTCCAACCAACAACAAATCAGATTGGATTCAAATTAAATATGATTAGTTCCTCAAGATGAAGTCAAATTGATCAAGTCTCTTCCTTCTCCTCAACAAATTCGGCCAACCATCCACCAAAACCGAATTACACTCAAGACTAAGTCAAACAAGCAATTCAGCTCAACCAATTGATATTACTTAGGATTTTATTTTTATGTTTACTAGAAGATAATTTGATTTCTATCTTCTATTTTATCTATTCAGCCAAGGCAACTTTGCCTATTTATAGTTTGATCAAATCATTAATAAAGGTTAAGTTTTATTTTGAGTAAATTTGAATTGTTTTAGTTGAGAGCACTTCTCCTAAACCTAGGTTGGCCGTGGCCACCACCATACTTGTTCTTATCAAGCATCCTTGCTTGTGGCGAACCCCATAGCTTATCAAGCAGCATTGCTTGTGGCGCTCCTCACCTTCCATTCTTTTCCACCTTCACCTTCATCCTACAAACCATACACAAACCCTAGCCTAATTATACATCCCAAACCGAAGCCACATCTACCCCAAAATTACCCTAATTCCCCAAAACCGAATTCACACATTCACAAATCTAAGTTCAAGCTAAAACGATCCTTTAATTCAAAGGCAGCCCCAAGAGGTTGTCATCAAGTGGTCATCAGAGCTAGTTTTGGCTTGAAACCCAAGTCATGGCCAATGAGGCCAACCAAAGGACAAACATCTTCCTTTCTAGGTGTTTGGTCCAAGGAAACATCTGCCTATTAAGTATTGATGGTGGTTGTACCAACATGGCTAGTTCAAGGTTAGTTTCAAAACTAAACCTTGAGACTAAACCACATCCCACTCCTTACCAACTACAATGGTTAAGTGAGATTGGGGGGATTATTGTGAACCAGCAAGTGGAGGTTCCCTTTTCAATAGGGAAATATGAAGATGTAGTTCTTTGTGATGTGGTTCACATGGAGACCAGCCATATACGTTTGGGTCGTCCATGGCACATGGATAAGAGGACCATCCATGATGGATTTTCAAACAAATACACTTTTTTTCACCAAAATCGAAAGTTGGTGTTACGTCCCTTATCTCCTACACAAGTGATTGAGGATCAGAAGACTCTGAAGAAAAAAATTGAGGAGGAGAAAAAGGCAATTGTGTGTAAAAAGGAAATTGAAAAAGAGGGAAGTGAGAATATGAAAAGCCACTCAACAATCTTTTAAACTAAGATACCATTTTTCAATTTGATGCTGAGTGTGCGAAATCTTTTGAAACCTTAAAACAAAAACTGATTTCTGCTCCTATTATAGTTGCGCCCGACTGGCATCTTGATTTTGAACTTATGTGTGATGCTAGTGATTATGTTGTCGGCGCGGTACTAGGACAGCGAAAGGCTAAAGTTTTCTATGCCATACACTATTCTAGTAAGGTACTCAATGAGCCACAAGTTAATTATGCCACCACAAAAAAAGAACTACTAGCTACAGTGTATGCTTTGGAAAAATTTAGATTCTATTTGATTGGCTCCAAAGTCATAATTTTTACGGATCATGCAGCTATAAAATACTTGCTAACTAAATCGGACTCCAAGCCGATATTGTTGCATTGGGTTTTGTTGTTGTAGGAATTCGACTTGGTGATCAAGGATAAAAAAGGGAACGAGAATTGTGTAGCAGATCATCTGTCAAGACTGGTCAATCAAGAGGTTACAGTAAGAGAATCAGAGGTGGTGGAGGGGTTTCCTGATGAGAAGCTTCTCATGGTTCAGGAAAGGTCATGGTTTGCTGACATGGCTAACTTTAAAGCTACATGGGTCATTCTTGAAGAGTTGTCGTGGCATCATAAGAGAAGATTCTTGTGAGAGTCCCATCAGTATGTGTGGGACGACCCTCATCTTTTTAAGACTAGGTCAGATGGACTATTGAGAAGGTGTGTATCCACAGAAGAAGCCAAGATCATCCTATGGTATTGTCAAAGTTCGCCATATGGAGGGCACTTTAATGGCGAGAGGACAACTACAAAAGTCCTCCAATCTTGCTTCTATTGGCCTTCTGTATTCAAGGATGCACATCAGTATGCACATCAATATGATAAATGCTAGAGATCAGGTGGGATCTCTAAGAGGAATAAAATGCCTTTGACAAACATTCAGGAAATTGAGGTGTTTGATTGTTGGGGAATTGACTTTATGGGACCATTTCCACCGTCATGTTCATAAGTATACATTCTGGTGGCGGTGGATTATGTGTCCAAATGGGTAGAGGCCATAACTGCACAAAAGGATGATGCTAAGACCGTGATCAAATTTTTGAAGAGGAATGTATTTAGTCAGTTTGGCACACCTCGGGTACTTATCAGTGACATGGGATAACATTTCTGCAATTCACAATTGGATAAAATCCTACAACACTACATGGTGTGACACAAGGTAGTATCACCTTATCATACGCAAACAAATGGGCAAGCAGAGGTGTCCAATCGAGAGATCAAGAGAATTCTAGAAAAAACTATGTCAACCACAAGGAAGGATTTGTCTCTTCGATTGGATGATGCACTATGGGCCTACCGGACAACATCCAAATCACCCACTAAACTATCTCCATTTCAGCTGGTATATGAGAAGGCTTGTCATTTTTCTGTAGAGCTTGAGCATAAAGCATTTTGGGCCCTCAAGTTTTTCAATCTGGACCCCAAAGCAGCAAGTGACCAAAGGAAACTTCAGTTGCAATATTTGGAGGAGATGAGGCTCACTACCTATGAATCTTCCAAATTATACAAAGAGAAGGTCAAGTTTTACGGATCATGCAGCTATAAAATACTTGCTAACTAAATCGGACTCCAAGCCGATATTGTTGCATTGGGTTTTGTTGTTGTAGGAATTCGACTTGGTGATCAAGGATAAAAAAGGGAACGAGAATTGTGTAGCAGATCATCTGTCAAGACTGGTCAATCAAGAGGTTACAGTAAGAGAATCAGAGGTGGTGGAGGGGTTTCCTGATGAGAAGCTTCTCATGGTTCAGGAAAGGTCATGGTTTGCTGACATGGCTAACTTTAAAGCTACATGGGTCATTCTTGAAGAGTTGTCGTGGCATCATAAGAGAAGATTCTTGTGAGAGTCCCATCAGTATGTGTGGGACGACCCTCATCTTTTTAAGACTAGGTCAGATGGACTATTGAGAAGGTGTGTATCCACAGAAGAAGCCAAGATCATCCTATGGTATTGTCAAAGTTCGCCATATGGAGGGCACTTTAATGGCGAGAGGACAACTACAAAAGTCCTCCAATCTTGCTTCTATTGGCCTTCTGTATTCAAGGATGCACATCAGTATGCACATCAATATGATAAATGCTAGAGATCAGGTGGGATCTCTAAGAGGAATAAAATGCCTTTGACAAACATTCAGGAAATTGAGGTGTTTGATTGTTGGGGAATTGACTTTATGGGACCATTTCCACCGTCATGTTCATAAGTATACATTCTGGTGGCGGTGGATTATGTGTCCAAATGGGTAGAGGCCATAACTGCACAAAAGGATGATGCTAAGACCGTGATCAAATTTTTGAAGAGGAATGTATTTAGTCAGTTTGGCACACCTCGGGTACTTATCAGTGACATGGGATAACATTTCTGCAATTCACAATTGGATAAAATCCTACAACACTACATGGTGTGACACAAGGTAGTATCACCTTATCATACGCAAACAAATGGGCAAGCAGAGGTGTCCAATCGAGAGATCAAGAGAATTCTAGAAAAAACTATGTCAACCACAAGGAAGGATTTGTCTCTTCGATTGGATGATGCACTATGGGCCTACCGGACAACATTCAAACCACCCGTTGGACTATCCCCATTTCAGCTGGTATATGGGAAGGCCTATCATTTGCATGTAGAGCTTGAGCATAAAGCATTCTAGGCCCTCAAGTTTTTCAATCTGGACCCCAAACTAGCAAGTGACCAAAGGAAACTTCAGTTGCAACATTTAGAGGAAATGAGGTTCACTGCCTATGTATCTTCCAAATTATACAAAGAGAAGGTCAAGTTGTATCATGACCGGAAACTCCGTCAAAAAGACTTCCGGGTGGGTCAGAGTGTGCTGCTCTTCAAATCGTTTTTGGGAAAACTAAGGACTAAATGGTCTGGACCCTTCCTAATTAAGGAAGTTAAATCACATGGTGAGATCGAATTGCAAGACCCAACATCTCAGAGGAGATGGATAGTCAATGGCCAAAAGGTGAAACCTTACTTGGATGGTGACGTTGAGCGGCTCACCGCAATCATCAACTTATCGGATGCGTAACAGAACAGGCGTCGAGCTAATGACGTTAAATAAGCGCTAACTGGAAGGCATTCCAGCTTTCTTTTCTGCTTGCATTCAAAAAAAATATAGAGGAATTTTTGGATATTTCTCGCTCCAGTGAGGCATGCCTCGCTCAGGCGAGGAAACTGGCCCTTCATTTCCAGGTCTGTCACTTAAGCGAAAGTGGTCTCACCCAAGCGAGGAGGGGAAATAAAATTTAAAATGTTTTGTCCAATCCTCGCCCAAGCGAGAGCTCATCGCTCAGGCGAGGCTGACAGGTCCATATGTTTCTGGGCTTCTTGCTCAAGCGAGAGCTCCTCGCCTAAGCAAGAGCTCCTCGCCTAAGCAAGAGCTCCTCGCTCCAGCAAGAGCTCCTCGCTCAAGCGAGATATCCTCGCTCAAGCCAGAGATCCTCACTCAAGCGAGATATCCTCGCTCAAGCGAGAGACTGCAAATTTGCTTTTAAAAACAGGTGTGAGGGGTCCAACCCCTCACATCCCCATTGCAATCAAACATGAAAAGCAACCTCGTGAGTCTCTCCAAGAGCCCAAGTTTTCTTCTTCATCAGTTAGTGCACACACACAAGCTTTGCATCATGAGCGGACCAATGTAAGTGCATTTTTTGCATCTTGAACCTATTACCTCTCTATTTGTGCATTTTGATTATTCTCATTCGTTTAGGCACATTTAGGTACTTTAGGTCGCTCTTGATAATACATTATCATTAGTATTGAATTACATTGTTGTTGTGTTACCATGAGTGCCCACATCAAGAAACCTGGGGTTCCTAAGTGGAAACCCCAAATATAATTCATAAAAGTGGCACTCATGTGTTCGAGTTGGTTAAACGGTTGTAATAGTGACATTGTAGCGATGGATATCATTTGTGAATTAATTTATGTAATGTCACTCACTATGTATTTGGTGTTGCTGTGTTACAGGAGGAGAAAGTCTATTGCTAAAAAAGATCCCCCTCCTCCCAAGAAATTGAAGGGTGTATCAACCTCCCAGGCCCCGCAAGGGTTCGACAGAACCAAATTCAAGAAAAAGGGCATGGAGGATGTTATCTCCTGCTCCTCAACTGGATTTTTGTGCCAGAGAGGCGAGTGCATTTACAGACAGAGGACCTTCCAGTTTTCACTGTGCATCTAGATCGGCTGAAATGGTGGATATTGGCCACCCCAAATGAGCAATTTGATCCAAATGTAGTATGTGAGTTTTATGCAAATGCTTACCCGTGGAGGAGGGGGGAGAACAATTTGCTTACAAATCCTGGGTGAGAGGAAAAACAATGCTATTTGACAGAGATACAATCAATGAACTTTTGGGTAGCCCGTATGATGCAGCAACCGATAGGACCGAGGACGAGTACAACTGGATGATTTAGAAGTCTCGTACTCTAGCCCAAGGCGGGTTCGACCCGACTAACACCGCTCAGAAGTTGTGAATTCTTGGTCAATCTTACACCACTAACTCTGATGGCCATCCATCGTGAATTTACCGAAAGCACCTGACTTCGATGACCCAGTTGTGGATGATATTCCTCCTGCACAACATGATCCCTAATAGTCATGTACCATCTTTATCACTGTTCGACTGCCACATCATCTATGTCATCCTCCACGGCCTAAAAATCGATATGGATGGAATCATTTCACAGGAGATGTACAAAACCGTTGTGCATGCTGAAAACTGAATGTGCATTTGTATTCAACTCCTCATCAATGTCATTTTTTAGCCACTTTATGAAACACATAGTATTCTCTTTGGAAATCCAATTTTCATTCTTACTTGGGTAAGACTTCCTTATAATCTCCTTTTGTCTTTCAACATTGGCTCAACCTCGTCGGTATTATGTAAAACATATAAGTGCGCTTGCTCCAATTCGGTTCTTGTTATAGTCAATATTTCATTCCCAATAATACTTTCACCAAATGTTTTTTTGCATACCGAGGCTTTGGAATTCCTATGAAATCACCACCGGTAAGGTATTCGGTACAAAAATCAAGAGTTTCTTTAACAACATATCACTCGACAATACAACGCTCTAGTCTTGATCAGTTCTTCACATACCTTTTTAATGTCTTCATATAACTCTCAAAGAGGTACATCCATCTCATATAGGAAGGGTCATATACTTGTATCTCTCGAACAAGATGAATGCTTAGATGAACCAATATGTAAAAAAAGAAGGTGAGAAATACATTTCAAGCTCACACAATGTCAAAATAATTTGTCCTTGAATGTAGGTAATTTCTAAGGGTCAATCACTTTGCTACAAATTGTCTTGAAGAAGAATCATAACTTAATTATGGTTCGTCGAACTATTTTAGGTAGAATCGACTGTATTCAAATAGGCCAGAAATGCTCCATAAGTACATGATAATCACGAGACTTAAGATCTTTTAAATTGAGATCTTTCATTGATACGAGGTTCGGAATATTGGAAGAGTACCCCTCTAGAATTTTAACACGACGAAGAAATTTACAAAATTCCATTTTCTCCTTCCTCAATAATGTATAAGAAAACATAATTTATCTCATATATACACATACAGTAGTTGCACCTATCCATTCATGTTTATATACATCATGGACTTCATTGAAGCTAACATATTCTTCAACATCAATCTCGAAGACTTCCTTGGGAATTGATATATTTATTATATCATCTCCCAACTTTTGTACATGCTCAAAAAGTTTAGTACAATAGTTGGAAGTCTTCTTGGAGATCACATCTCTCGTAGATGGCTTTGATCTCACATCACTGTAGATAGCTTCGAGCTCACATCTCTTGTCGATGGCATCGAGCTCACATCCCCGTGGATGGCTTAGTCTTTGGGTTGGTACTGAGGATGGAGTGTACATTTTCCTGAAATATTCAATAAAAGGCATATCAATTATAGATCAATATATATAAAATATGAGTGAGCATAAGGTGAAAATCATACCTTAGAAAGAAGTATTTGTACAAGGTTTATTGTCCAAGCTACAAAAGATCCTATAGTCCCTCCAACTTTGAAGATATCCTCACCGATAGGAATTGGTAGCAACGCATCATCATCGATTGCCACATCAATTGAGACATTCTCACCGAGAGGAATTGGTAAGGAGTATGTGTGCAACTCTCATTGATGGTTGAAGGAACAGTGCTAGCAGCACTAGCTAGTCGTTGCCACTCAGCTTCCCTCACCGAGAGGAATTGGTAAGGAGCATGTGTGCAACTCTCAATGATGGTTGAAGGAACAGTGCCGTAGCACTAGCTAGTCGTTGCCACTCAACTTCCTTCACCTTTATTGACTGATCAAACTCATTGAACTGTTGCATGAGGCCATCCAATTGATTTCGAACCTGACTCATTTGGGCTTTGGTCGCACGCTTTGGATGATGTACAAATGTTCGCTGGCTAACCGCAAATCCTGCACCCCAGATACGGCCAAGGTAGTGAGGCAGACCTAGTGCCTTATCAAGTATAATGCGACTATCCAGTTGTGCCTCCTTTTCTTTTAAGGCAACCTGACAAATCAAGAAAAAACATAATGTTAATTAATAACATTTTGATAAATAAAGTATGAAAATTAAGTATAATTAAAAATGAGCACTTACAACACGGTTTTCCATTTCTTAAATTTGCTCATTTTCGATTACACCATCCTTGTTCTTACGGACATCCATCCATAGAATATCGAGTTCTACTCCATGTGGAGTCAAATGTGTATCGCTTTTGTTGTCCAACTGCCAAAACATAACCAATAATAATGTAATTAGATATATATGCATACAAAACACAATCAATAATGTACTTACAAATTAACAATATTTACAATTTTTTTCACCGATTCCTCTATACCCCGCTCGAGAAGCTCGATATGGATACAAAGGCTTAGATGCCCTCTTACAATTTTCATTACTTACTTTATGCAAAAACAAACAACATTAACATCAACAGTCATAAATATGTATATACAAAAGTATATATAAGAATAAAGTCAATACAAAGAATATGATTTTACCAAGAAAGAGTCGTCTTGTATGCGTGTGGTGACAAAAGTCTTTCAATCATCATCTTCGGTGATATTTGCATATTTCTTTGGAGGTTTCAGGTTGACATTGCCTTCAGTATCTCTGATATATTTTCTAGCATCGATTCTGAATTGTGAAAGAGCCTTATCAGCGGATTAAATGATATAATTCTTATACTCCTCACTAACATCAAAAGTTGATGAAATTAAAACACATATACATTATATGGCATGCAAACACATGCATATACGTACATTGTATGCAAACACATATATGTAGATTGCATGAAAACACAAAAACACATACTGCCTAACCACGACTTTGCTACCGAAAAACAAAAACACGTACAAATTGCATGAAAGCACGTACATTGCATGAATACCCAAAAATACATATACATTGCATCAAAACACAAAAACACACCCACTGAAAAATAAATTACAGTTATTTCATTCCAAATATGCTCCTTCACGACATTCAACCTAACATCAGTCTATTTGCTTAATGTAATAAGCACATTCTGCCTAACTACAACCAAATATAGCTTACCAATGTGTTGTCACCCTTCAAGTTTAATGGTTGGCCTTTTGCGTTCCATTAAACTTCTATCTTCACATCCTTACTTCTTTCCCGAATGACATTCTTCGTTGAAGTCATTCCACGGGAAGTTTGTTTTTTAGCAACGATTTGTTTTTCTTGTGAAGTCAATGTAGCTTCATCACCACTGTGAGAACCATGATCACCATTTTGGGAAGCCATCGATGAAATTTTTTGAGGTTTCAGAGAGTATGTAGGTTTTTGAGAGTATGAGGTTTCTTTTCGATTAAGTTTGAGAGCGTAGAGGGAACTGAATAATCTTTTAGATATTTAAACTGTAGTAACAATTCAACAGCGCTTTCTATAGAAAGTATTGTTAATATGATATCTTCAATAGCTCATATTAAAGTGTGTGTTGTTGTTTTGACATCTTCAACAGCGCTAGCCTAAAAAAGCATTGTTAGGTATCCAGTGTGAATCCAATTGTTGACTGCTCATTTTCATGAACAGATCAACAACGCTTCCTAGATGATGCGTTGTTGAATATAATCTAATTGATATTGTTATCTGAACTATGCGCTCTTGAATAGAATATAATTGACAAGGTTATCTGAACTATACGCTCTTGAATAGAATATAATTGACAACGTTATCTTAATTGTGCGCTATTAAACTGAAATCATTCAAGATAGCATATAACTCAACATCCAAATAAACAACATTTTTCTAAATATGCGTTGGTAATAGATTTAATTCAATAGCAATTTCTTGAATTTCCGCTGTTAAATTAACATATTATATTACGGGTCAAAATAAAACATGAGAATAAGTAAATTAACATGAAGTTACAAAAATGCAACATGAAGATAAATCATTTTAACATGAAGTTATGCAGTATATAGTTTTTAATATGTTAGTTAACATAGTTGTCAAAATACAATGTTAATTTGTTCATTGTGTTTATTAATATGGAACTGCAAAAAATATTAAACATTAAATTTTGTTAATTTTTTTATTGTGTTTATTAATATGGAACTGTAAAAATATTAAACATTAACATCCGTTCAAATAAATAACAAAAAATAGAAATTAACATCTAAAATAATTATTCATTCTTCATTCAAAATGCCAAAATACATTAATTGTTGCGTGACATGACAATGAACTAAATGATTTGGTACATGACAATGAACTGAATGGTTTGGTCGATGACAATGAACAAAATGATTTGCAGATTAATTCTTTATCTTGTACAAATCTTGTATAATGACCACTTTCCTTTTGATATTTGGGTCCTTCTCATAAATTTTTAAAATAAATATACATTTTAAACCAATCATAGCACATGACAATATTATTCGTAATTCTAAAATCCTCTCTGTAATACTTTGACTATCTAATATATTTAAGTTCTAGCGGAGCCAGTGTGTTGTTACAACTACCAGACTGAATATAACAAACCAACAACATTGTTGTGATAACATAAAAGATTATAACCCACTATACATTATATCCATATGTTTGGCCATTAACATATGGCATTATTAATGAAAGAATATTATAGGGGGAATCACATTGCAAAGTCGTAATAAATTTAGTTTTAAGCTAAGGGAACAAAAAATGGCAAAACATTATTGTAGGACATTTGCTACTATTATAGAAATATATTTTGACTTAATGTTGTATTGAACTGGTAATTATTTTAAACCTACTTATAATAAAAAGTTATTATAAATTCAATTTTCATTATTAAAATATGTGTAAAACATATTAGTTAGTTAGGGGTTAGGTACAATTAAGCCTCTTGTATTTTCTATATAATAGGTTGATTGATTTATTTGTAATTCAATTTATTCCAAATTTAATTCATTCAATCAATGAAATAGACAATCCTTTTATTGCTCTTTGATTTCTAATATGGTATCAGAGCAATATAATTATGTCTTTCATGATGTATTATTTATCCATCAACCTTTCAACATCTAACTTCATGGCTTCTAACACTGTGCCACATGGTGCTAAATCATGGATTAGCCATATGGAGCTTATTTCTTTCCTCCTTACCAGATTTGGAGGTTTTGGTTCTAAGAAAGATGGAAATATTTTGTTGGGAGCACCTTGCACTCATTATACACAAAGGGGAGTTTGTAAGTTTGATCATGGTTGTAAATTTGACAATCTTTTAGCATCACTGAGTTATAGTCTACCATTGCTTCTATTTCTCTCAATTCTTCTTAATATTATTGATTCAAATGGTGCTCTTAATTTATTATATTTTTCTCTTGTTATTCTTGAGCAAAAATTGATCATATTTCATCATATTCTTCTCTTGTTATTCTTGAGAAAATATTGTCCATATTTCATCATATTCTTCTCTTGTTATTCATGAGCAAAAATTGCTCATATTTTATCATATTCTTCTTGATATTCTTGAGGGAAATGCACAAATTTCATCTCATTACTTGGCCAAGAAACTGTGAAGAAGATCTTGTTCTTGACCTTGGCTAAAACTTGATGAAGACACCAACATCACAAAAAGAAGAAAAAGGATTGAGGACCTTCAAGACTTAGAAGCATGCTGAACAAAGTGATCAATATTTTTAGTTTTGTATGTTAGGTAATTATATCCTAAAGTCTTTTTACTTTAAGTAATCATGAAATACTCTTAGGAAATTTTTTTCTTATAATATTAACTTGGTTTAAAAGTAATTTCAAAAGGATGAACTAAATTTTTTAAAAATTGAGTAATAAATTACTTGAACTAAGTAGTAGGCTACACTAACAGAGTAACCGATTACTCAAACAGAGTAACTGATTACCCAAACAGAGTAAAATGTTAACAAGCAAAAATAACTTGGAATAACTGATTACTCAATCGAGTAACCAATTACTTGAAGGGATAAAAGCTTTTGGTAACCGAATACACCACTTGAGTAATCGATTACACATAGTTGTTACAATAGTTTTCACATTCAAACTGAAACAACTTCTCCCAAAATGAATGGATGTCACTCTAATTGACTTCTACCTCTTTGTGTGGGTATGTTGACAGGTTGAAAGCCTATTTAAATGCCCTTTACATTCAGATTCGAAATCAATCATCCAATACAACATTCTATATACTTTATGCAACAACTTAAATATTTTCTGATTTTCTGAAAAACTGTTGAAGTGCATTTCTTACCAAGATTCCGAACTTGAATTTTCTCCTAGAAAATATTTGATAATCTATGTATTACTTAGAGTGATTGACGTAAAAGGATTGTGAGTTTAATCATTGCAATATACAACAATCCAACTGTTCTGGTGCCAAGAATCTTTCCCTTGTTGTTGTCTCCGTACGTGACGTATCCTTTACCTTTAAGTGAAAGATCCAGGAAGTTTGATCTGTCACTTGTCATATGTCTTGAACACCCGTTGTCTAGGTACCATTTCTGCCCTTGTGTTCGAAGACATACCTGCAAAAAGATCACTTGCTTTTCTCAGGTACCCAATTGATATTGGGTCCTTTTCTGTTAGTAATCGGGGAGTTATCTCCCTTCTTTATCCACATATAAACGCCACTAGGCATACCATACTTTCTGGTGTAACATGAATATGAAGTGTGACCATATGTATTGCAGTAAAAACATGTAGGTGTGTGCTTGTGATATTTATTTTTAGGACGAGATACAGGTTTTCTATATGGTCTTTTGTTCCTAGTAGGGCGAGTATAACCTAGTCCTGTATGATCACCAACGTTTCTTGTTTGACTTAGCATAGTGTCTAATTGTTGTTGACTGTTTGTGAGACGTGTGAGTTTTTGTTTAAGTTTGAAATTCTCTTGCAAAGTCTCACAAGTCTCACATACAGGTTTTTGACATAAATTATTTTCAGAGC
>NW_017727916.1:50383-51080 GCF_001865875.1 Lupinus angustifolius
CATGTGTCCTACTTTTCCGCACTCGTGGCAAGTGAAGCGATCTTTGGTGTTCTTGCCTTTGTTTGTTGATTCCTTCACTTCTTTCTTCTGATACTTTTTGAATCCTCCTCTTCTTTTTATGAATTTACTGAATTTTCGAACTAGGAGATCCATTGTTTCATCATCCAGATCGGAGTCAGATTCATCATCATCTTTATCTTCTTTTGTTTTAGAGGTCGTAGCCTTTAATGTGATGCTCTTCTTCTTCCGGTCCGAATCCTCATGCATCGTCAAGCGACCCAATTCCATTTCGTGCTCTTGAAGCTTTCCAAACAATGTGTCTAGAGGCATGGAGTCCAAATCTTTGGATTCCATACTTGCAGTTACTTTCGGCTGCCATTTCCTGTCAAGACAATGTAAAACTTTATTAGTTAATTCTCCTATGGCCAAAGATTTATCTAGAGCAACTAAATGATTCACGATATGAGTAAATCGCTTTTGCATATCACTGATTGATTCGCTAGGTAACATGCGAAATAGCTCATACTCGTGGGTCAGCGCATTTAATCTAGCGCACTTGACTTCGCTGGTGCCTTCGTGAGTCACTTGTAAACCACATTTCTTTTGCATTTTGGCACTGCGAGACCCTAAAGAACTCATCATAGGATAGGGCCGATGTGATGATATTTTTGGCGCGTAGGTTATACTGGACCCTCTT
>NW_017727916.1:51180-54607 GCF_001865875.1 Lupinus angustifolius
ATGCTCAAATTAAAACAATTAAGACCTTACTCTACAACTCTAACACAAGTCTCATATAAAATGATAATGCATGAGTTCTAGAACTGATTTTACAGAATATGAAATCTTTCCAAAAAACATCAATAAATGCATGAACATGTGAGATGAAATGATGAGAAATTAAACATGTAATGCCTCTCAATCCTAAATCATAGAATTCTCTCTTTTCTAATCTCACACACACAATGTCATATAGATGCAGCAATGAACACAAAAATATGCTCTAATTCTCTTAAAATCTAACATGCAAGTTATGGCTTGAGTTCTGAAAACGCAGCTTATAAAGAAACCATTCTGCAGCCCAGTTAATCGATTAAATCCTTGGTTAATCAATTAACGAGATACAAAGTTGTAACTGATTCGGTTTTCCAAGTTTTCTGTTCCAACTGCTTTTCAAAAACTTATGTTAATCGATTAAAACTTACCTTAATCGATTAACTGCATATTTCTAAGTGTATTTTTAAATTGCAATACTCAAATATGTTATGCACTTAACTTATACATGTTCAACACTAAGTTTATGCCTAAGATGCACAGATAACGTGTATATATATATTATGCATGAACATATTATGAATGGCATATCTCAAAATAAAATGATTTAATGAATTATGTATATGAGACATGCATTGAGTTTACCTAAGCCTTAGACTCAACCTAAACTAATTACTAGTCTAAGTCTAATACCAATCTTGAGGCTTAAGCATGTTGATTTGTTTATGATCTTCAAGCTCTTATGAAACACAAGTTGTCCTCATCAAAACACATAGTGGGCAAGCTTTCCAAAGTGCTCCTCTTGACATGCGCACTTTCATTATTGGCATGGGAGAAATCAAAATTGTGATGGATGATGGTGTAGTGAAAATGTTATGTGAGGTTAAGCACATACCATATTTGAAGAATAATTTAATTTCTTTGGGGACATTACATGCTAAAGGATTTAGCTATAGAGCTGATGGGGACATTGACACTCTTCGAGCATGCAAAGGTACTCTCATTATGATGAAGGGTAAGAGGATTGTTTGGAACACTTACAAGTTGTTAGAGATAACAATTATAGGTGGAGTTGCTGAAGAGATTTCAGTATATTCATACAATGATGCTACAAATTATGGCACATGCATTTGTATCATATTAGTATGCGTAGCATGACAGAACTATACAAAAGAGGACTATTGAGGGGAGTAAGCAAATGCAAGCTATAATTGTGTGAGTATTGTGTGATTGGGAAACTGACACGAGTTAGTTTCAAGGTTGGCCAACACATGACTAGGGCGATTCTAGACTATGTCCAAATGATGTATGAGGACCCACTCAGGAATCATCCCTAAGAGGTTCTAGGTATTTTGTTACGTTTGTTGATGACTTTTCTCGCAAGGTCTAGACATATTTTCTAAAACATAAGTTAGAAGTCTTTGCCAAGTTTAAGGTTTGGAAGGTAGAGGTAGATAACCAAACTAGTATAAAAATCAAAGGTATGGAGTACAAAAACTCACAATTTCATAAGTTCTTTGAGGAACATGGCATTCAGAGACACTTTTTAGTGAAGAGTCCTCAACAGATTGGGTCCACTTGTAAACTATATCCAGACCTCCACTTCTAATCTCGCGAGATTTTCTTCTCTATGGAATCAAATGTATGTTACAAATATACTTCAAATGACTTTACAAAAGATCCTTTCTTGGCCTTAGAGTTTCTCATGTCGGTTTGACCTCCTACCTGTATCTTAGGATACTGAACACCTACTCATAGTATAGCCCTAGTCACTGATCACTTCCAACCAAGACCTTTGTAAAGGTGAAGACTAAATACCTAACCTCAGATAGATATTCACTCTAATTCTCATCAATCTTAAGAATATCAATTCAATTGGCTAAAATATAAATTGTGTAATATGCACCTTGTATGTGCAAATTCAACACTAAGCTCAGAACTAAATCTAAAGACAAAAATCTCAAGGGAATCCTAAATTCTAAAGAATAATAATGCAAGGTTTTGTGAATATGCACTCTGTGAAAAGAATGTAAAAAATTTAATCTCTTTTCACTCTTGAAATCTAAACAAACTCTAACACTATTCAACACAAGATTTCGCTCTGAGAATTCTATGAAAATGTGAAATTTTGAAATCATAGATTCTGAACCAATGAGAAGAAAAACGGTTTTTATGCAAAAATGTTTTTTGTTGGATCTAATCCATTATCTAAGCTGGCAATCGATTATCGACTTGCTAAAATCTTGAAATTTGATGGAAATAATCAATTGTTTCTTTGAGTAATCGATTATTGATGCCAAAAGATCCAAACACTTAGATTTTGGAACTTATACTAATCGATTATTACAATACATAATCGATTATCAGGTTCCAAGTCTATATAAGTGATTATTACTTCATGGTAATCGATTAGTAGAGTTGAAAAGTAGTTTCTTTGATGTGGGATGAACCTGTAAGTAATGCACAATTTCAAATTAAGTACTATTTTGATGCAACAAAATCATGTATGATCAATGCAATGCATGAACACTATCTAACATGTATGAGTGAATGGAATGTCTAATTTTTAGATAAATCAACTTTAAGCCTTGTGAGACTTTCATCTTAGGTTCACCTAACTTAGACTCAATATAAGCAAGCATCTTAGGACTTCTATAAAATATAAAAGCTTTTCCCTAAGACTATGATGACCTTGAGTCTTGGCATGTTTGTAGAGTTGTCGTCATCTTCAAGTTTTCCTAAAGTCCTTGTCTTTATCAAAACCAAGTGAGTCAATTATACTTGCAACCTTTGTCTCCTATTGCAATGTCAAATTAGACAAGGCCAGTCTTCCATTCCAAATGTCGAGCATCCCTCGGTGGGTAACCTCGGCACATCACTATTGAAAAATTAGGGAATGGGTGATTCACACCTCCCAAAACATTTGCCCTGATGTTTGGGTGTGTTGAAAGATTTATTTGGAGAAGAGGATGGTTTTCCCATCACAACAAATCGTCTGGTAGTAGTGCCAATTTTTTGAAAGCGGAATTCCTCTTCTTTGGTGTGTTTTCTTTTTATTTGATTAAGTAAGTGAACTAGGTTTTACTCCCTTTCGGGTTCCTTTTATTAACAAACCAAACTTCTTCCTTAAGGAAGGTTGGTATTAAAGAATAAATAAATTGCGGAATGTAAATAACAATAAATAAAAGTTAGTAAGTTAGTTTCATCACTTTTGTATATTAAAAGGTGTTTCAAAAAATAAATTTATTGATAACACTTTACTATTTTACAATTTACACCTCTTTCAAGATTCAATTGTAGTATAGTATAGGGTTATGTCGAACCACAAGGAATTGTCTAATAGAATGAATCATATGAACATGTAAATGCACAAATAATGAGTTAAACATATTTT
>NW_017727916.1:54707-55095 GCF_001865875.1 Lupinus angustifolius
GAATAAGGAAAATATTTATCAACTTCTTATGAATTTGAACTACTTAGACAAGTTCTTATGTTTTACTTTGATTAACTCCAAACACCAAGTTCTGAAATCCTCCTTTTAGTGTTTGTCCTAAAATGGTAGAAAGATAATCACTTTATTTATTACTAAACAATATTACGTCCACAAGAGACTAGGTTGTCACACCCTAATCTTGGCTACTATAATATTGAAGTAGGAATGAATATAAGATCTTAAGAAAAGTATGCTTAACTTGACAAATAAACTAAGTAGTACAACTACTTCTTAGTTTATTTGTTAAGTATTTGAGACAAGTAATTTTACGACTTGAAATCAATTTTTAGGTCATCAATCTAAAACGAGCATTAAGAATTTCTCAAAC
>NW_017727916.1:55195-64024 GCF_001865875.1 Lupinus angustifolius
AGACGAAATTGTTAGGAGCATGAGCCATACATCCAAGGATTGGATGCTTTGAGTTCCAAATGAGATTACAAAATTGATTTTTTCATATTTGCCTTCTCCTTTTCTTCTCTTGAATTATAAACTAAAATTACAAAACTTACTTAAATAAAACTCCTATGAACTAAGAACAAGAAGAGAGAACTTCAGGGGAGAATATATAGGAAGAATGGTGAATGATATGTATGATACGTGTTTTTGTTTTGAATGAAATGTGCCTCTAGTTATAGAAGTTTACCTGGAGCCGCTGAGCTTCTTGTTAGCACCGGTCACCAGCTGACCAAACCCTTCAGCATGGGTTTAGTCACTTGATCAAGCAGCTTTGTCACCTTCTTAAGCTTGACTCATGAAAGCTAGTTGTGAGCTATAGGACCAACTATGGTGAGCTACTCTGAAATGCCTATGGTGGGCTACTTGAAGTGATATCATTGGTGACTTCATGGTTTGCTTGATGGCTAAGTCAAGTCTGGGTGCACACCGCTTAGCACACATGTTTGTTCAGTAGCTTTGACCGTGCTGACTGGGACGTGGCCTTGTACTTGTTGACTTAGGCAGGAGTCTGGTTCACCGCTGAGCTGCTTGGTTGCACCGCTGAGCTGCTAGTTGAGCAGCTTGGGCGTGTGCCAAGCTTGTGTGTGACCGTGTCAAGCTTGAGTTCTGACCATGTTAGGATTATTCTGGTGCTAGGCTGAGCGGCCAAGCAGGTCCGCAAAGCTGCTTGCTTGAGCAGCTTGGTCCAGGTCAGGCTAGTGTCCAGGTCAGGCTGGTGTCCAGGTCAGCTTAGCGTGGCTTGGTCCACACTCAACTTTTCTATTTTCTTCTTCTTTCTAATTCTTACAAAACACATCAAAAAGAAATAAAAACAAAAATATGCAAGATTGTGATATTTTATAGAACAAGTATTGTTTTAAGTTGGTTTTTCTCAATTATGCTTAAGATAAGTACCATAAAAATGTATGAAATTTAGGTATGTTTGGCACTTATCAAACTCCCCCCAACTTAAAACTTTGTTTGTCCTCAAACAAAAGGTGAAACTTATCCAAAATCAATTTGGCTAAGTTTAATAGATGATCAACATGATTTCAAATGTTTATAAGCATGTCAAAAATAGATTTCAATGAGATTTTTCTTGATTTGTGAATTTTGACACATAATACTTCAAACAAGAAATAAATGCTTTTGTTTATAAAAATGTGTAACAATTCACCTAAGCAAATATTTTCTAACTAAAAAGTGTTTTTTGCACACAAGTTCAAAATTAGAACTTTTATGAAAGGTAAGTGTTTCACTCAATTTTTCAATCATTTGTTTGTAGTAATTTGAACTTGTTCTTTGTCTCACATATTCTCTTGAATTGCATAAATAATCAAAGATCACTAAGGTCTTTATTTTGGTTGTAATGAGGCTTGGTTTGGATAATGGTTTTTCTACATTTTCAAGGCTATGTTAAAAAGAGAGCATTTTTGAAATTTTTCTCAATGGAACACTTTTCTCTTCTTTTCTCCATTATTTTTCCCAACCTCTTTAACTTTTGAACCTTGGCTTCTATTTTTCTCAATCTCTTTTTGTTTTCTTTTTCATTTTTAAAGAGATTGAGGTTTTTTCTTTCTTTTTAAGAAGTAAAGTCCACCAATTTTCCCCCCAACATAATCCTTTTAAATTATTCTTTAAAATTTAATGCTCTCTTAGAACATTGTTTTTTCAATTCGGTTTCATGGGATAGTTTGAAAATTTTATCTCATTTGTTTGGCTCAAACGGGCTTATCAAATGATGATCTTAATTGAGTTTGGACTTTTTGGCCTTTGGTTCAACTAATAAAAGAACATGCCTTGATCATTTCTTATCATTTTTATGCAATTAAGAGATTTAAAGACTCAAACAAGTTTAATTAGACAAATCAAATGTTGATTCTCACTTTGATTTTCACATGTGTTTGACTCACTCCCTCACTTGGTTTGGTTTCACACTTTTTTATTTTAAAAAATGTTTGCAAAGATTTTGTTACATAAAATTGAATTTTCAATTTGCAAAAATTTCAAGTTATGACATTACATGATTTTTTTCACAAAAGTTTAGCATATATCTCATTTTTCTCAATCAAAGCTTAATTTAAAGTATGCTTAACATTTTCTAATCATGTGATCATCTTTCAAAAATTTTGTTTAGCCATTTTGTTTTCGGTTTTTGAAAAAACAATTGAGTTTTTGAACAAACAAATTTACTTTTTACATATTTACACAATGTAAACAAGAAATGTTTTTAAATTACATCAAGTCCTTGTCCCCCCTTTTTTAATGAAGGCTTGTCCTCAAGCCTTAAAAAAAATATTTGGGACTTACTTGATGTGATTTAAAAATTGCTTTTCTTTCTAAGAAAAAATAAAAATACTAACAAAAGATACTCTATTAATTCCAACTTGATAATAACATAGATTTAAAGCATAATAGAGAATGACATAAAGAAATGCAACATAATATGGAAATTGAAATGTTTAGGGAAAGAGAAAACTGGAAAAGCTTTTCTTATTCTTATCATTTTCCTTCTCTTCTTTTTCACTTGTGTCTTGGGACCTCCCCTCCACTTGGTTTTTGCCACAAATTCTTCATAAGATCCTCCCTTGAAATTGGGCTTCTTCCCAAAAATACTATGCAAACTCTTATAAATTCCCTTAAGCCCACGGTAGCATGCCTTTTGTTGCGAGTTTTGCATTTGTTGTTCCCTCATTATGACATCTACTTTAGAGCTCATGATCCTTCCATAGCCACTTGGTTACTTTGAGCTTAAGTCACCAAACTTCTTTCTAAGCTCGGCTTGAGCTTGTGAGAGGGATTTTTCTTTGCAATAATTGGTGACATAAACAGTGTTGATTTCATATTTGAGGGCCATCATTTCTTTGTAGGGTCCAGGCATATTTTGAAATTTGTATAGGTCAGTGATAAAGATGGAAGAATAATTGAAGGGATACCTTTGTTAATTCAATCCCAAATAACATCTGAGATTACTGCAACAATGTCTATGGAGTCTTCATCATAGATGGAGCTAATGAGCTTTTCTTTAGGAAGAGGAAGATCTGAAACATGTGATGAAGGCCAAATGTTGGAAAGTATGAAGCTTGCCCAAATTTGGGTTTGTTGAGTCATGCAAAATTTGAAAATGGGCCCATACATGTTGAGCTCCAAATCTTCCAAACATAAGCTTTTCCTCACATATTCTTCTTCATGACTTTCTTCTTCACCCATGTAGGTTGCGTTGAGCTTCACTTGGTAGTCACATAAGTCATGCTCCTTACTTGGTGGATTCCATGGGTTACCCAAGTACTCATTGATTACGTGTTTGTTGTAGAAAACTTGAGTCACATTCACCCAAGTATAACGATTTCTCCTTGCCTCAGTTGATGTGATTGAGTTGGCAAAAAATTGCTTTACAACATCCAAAGAAAAAAATTTCTTTGGATGAGCAATTTTTTGCCAACCATATTTTCCACCACAAAAAGAAAACCTCCAAAGTCATCCTCACTCAAGTTGATAATTTTTTCTAAAGTGATAGCATTCTTGAGTGTGATTTCTTTGAATTTTTCTTTAGCATCATTGGAGACAAACTTGAGGTTCTTGTCTTCCTTTGCAACTTCCTTTCCTCTCCTTGATGAACTCCTAAAATTCCTAAGAAAAGTCCACAATACACACAAACTCCAAAAAAAAGTTAAAACATAAAAATGTGCATGAGTATATACATATTTCATGAATTAAACCTCTTACACATTTTCTTGAAGAAGATTTAAGTAACAAAAATGAAGATTTACAAAATAAAATAACTTAGAAGGAGATCTTACATGATGAAGGTAAAAGAAAACTTTGAAACTTGAGAGAAAAAATTAATGTTGGAGATGATTTTGCAACATTGCCTTGGTGCTTTGTGATTCAAGAATGGGTTTTTATATAGGGGTTGGAAGTCTCTGGTCAAGGATTTTTGGTCAAAAATAATGAAAAAAATCCTCTTTTGAGGGATTTTAGGTCCCAAGGCACATGGCCTGGCAGACATGCGCTGAGCACAAGGTCCCCCTCGCTGAGCGGTGGGTCAGTGGTCCAGGCTTGACCGAGTTATGAGCCTTGACCATGACTTTCACTATGTTTTGGGCCTTTTTTATTTTTAAATTTTCAGTTTTGTGTACTTGGCCCATTAACCCATTTTTGAAAAAAAGAATTCTCTTGTTCTAAAATTTGTTTTTTGGGTTTGATCCCTAAAAAAATTTTCCTTTTTAACAAAAAATAAAGAAGTTAATACACACAAAAAAATAGAATAAAGACAAAATGTAGAAAGGGAAATAACATATTATATATCAAAATATAATGGGTTGCCTTCCAGCAAGTGCTTCTTTAATATCGTTAGCTTGACATCGGTTACCAAAAAAAAATTTATTCCTTCTACTACCCTGATGAGCCGAATTCACCCCTCAGGATTGCATTACCATGTTCTCTAGGATTCACTTTTGTATTAGCTAAAAATGTTGATTTTTGATTTTCAGCTAATTGTTTGGTCAACTGTCCAATTTGTATTTCCATGTTCCTTAGAGACACGTCAATATTCTTCTGATTCGACATGGTCATTTGCATAAACTGGTTCAAAGTATCTTCCAGTTTGATGCTTTTATCCTAGGTGGGGTGTTGAAATTGATTATTCCGGGGGTAGAAGGGTTGTTTCTGAGGAAGATCTTGCATCCAAGGCTGATTTCTTTGAAATTGATTATTACCCCCATAAGGGTAATTATTTTGAAAATTCTACCTTGGAGGGTTTCCAACAAAATGCACTTCCTCGTTTTGGCAGGGAATGGAATCATGATCCTCATTACAATTGTCACACTGATAAATTTGCTTCTTTGAGGTTTCCCGTAACTATTTTGGCAAATCATTGAGTTTTTGGGTCCCCTTTTCCAGTTGTTGTTGAATCAATTTATGTTGGGCAATACTACATCGGCTGAGTTCAATTCAAGTATTCCATCTTGCTTGGGCGGTGACCTTCTTTGGTGTTGACTTTTTTGATCATTTAATGTCATGGATTTGATAATATCAATTGCTTCTTGCGGAGGTTCAGCCATTAACTGTCCGCCTGCAGTTGCGTTCAAGATCCATTTATGCTGTTGTTGAAGTCCATTTACAAAGATATGGATCTGAGTTTGAACATCGAACCCATGGTTAGGGCATTTTATGAGCATGGATTTGAATCTGTCCCATGCCTCGCGTAACAGTTTTCAAGTCCATAAATTTTCCTTGGAGAAAATATCTTGTCATAAATTTTTCGTCCACCATATTCCAGATGTTTTGAATATGTTGTGGAAGATCTAGGAACCATTCTTTGGCTTTTCAGACTCGGAGATCCCAGTAGTACCAACCAACTCATAGAATTTTGTGAGGTGGTTGTACGGATTTTCATGATCTAATCCAGCAAAAGGGTTGGCGTACATAAGCTGTACTAACCCAGTTTTCATTTCTGTTGGCCTTTGAGAGCCTGAGGGTCTCCCTATTCTTATCATATTCCTGGGGTTGAAGCTGACTAACCCACCAATAATGTTCTGATTTTCTGCCATTTTCGTTCTTTTTTCTTGTATAATAGTTCCAGCTTGACGTGCCCTCTTTTGTGCTTTTTTATGCCTCTTGAGTGTTTTCTCTATTTCGGGATCAAGAGAAAATTCAAGTTGTTTGTTCCTGTTCATGCACAAGAAAGGCTTTTCTGTCTATTTTTCAAGAAGAGTTAGTAGATAAATAATATACATATTTAATAATTCACATCTTTGTACAGAGTCAAATAATTTGTACAAAAACATAATTAAATTTATGCACAATTATTTTGTGAATGACATATAAATATGAAAGCTTCTATTATTAAAGCAATTCCACGGCAACGGCGCCAATTTGTTGAAAGATTTATTTGGAGAGGAGGATGGTTTTCCCCTCTCAACAAATCATCTAGCAGTAGTGCCAATTTGTTGAAAGCGGAATTCCTCTTCTTTGGTGTGTTTTCTTTTTATTTGATTAAGTAAGTGAACTCGGTTTTATTCTTTGTTCGCCATCTCGGCTTTCTTGAAATAAATTCCAACGCCGGTATAATGGTTTCATGAATATTCCAGTTACAACTTACTTCTTTAATAATCATGTAATAAGTCATTCCTTCTTTGCCCCATCTTGACTTTCTTAGAATAAATTCTAAAGAATAAATTCTAACGCCAGTACAATGGTACCGAAGCAATCCCCTATTACATACCATCTCGGTTTTGGTGGAAAAATTCCAACACCGGTTTAATGGTATTCTAATGTATAAAAGTGATGAATAGTTAGTTGTAGAAATAAATAAATAAATAAAGAACAAAAGAATAATAAATTCAAGTGACCTTTATTTATTTACTCCCTTTCGGGTTCCTTTTATTAACAAACCAAACTTCTTCCTTATGGAAGGTTGGTATTAAAGAATAAATAAATCGCGGAATGTACTTGTTGAGCAGCTTGGGCGTGTGCCAAACTTGTGTCTGACCGTGTCAAGCTTGAGTTTTGATCGTGTCAGGATTAGGCTGGTGCTAGGCTGAGCGGCCAAGCAGGTCTGCTCAGCTGCTTGCTTGAGCAGCTTGGTCCAAGTCAGGCTGGTGTCCAGGCCAGCTTAGCGTGGCTTGGTCCATGCTCAGTTGCCTGCTTGAGCACCTTGATTTTGACTTATTTTTCATTTTGACCATGAGTCTTTTTTTCGCTCTTCTTCTTCTTTCTAATTCCTACAAAACACGTAAAACAGAAATACAAACACAAATATACAAGATTGTGATATTTTATACAAAAAGTATTGTTTTAAGTTGGTTTTTCTCAATTATGTTTAAGATAAGTGCCATAAAAATGTATGAAATTTAGATATGTTTGGCACTTATGAGGGTGCTGCTCCTGCTCCACCATAGCTTCTTCAGTTATGGTCTCCAAAGCTAGTTTTGCACCTGTTGGGCTAGGACCCTTTGTATCCTTATCTGATTGTTGTTCTTTCTTGCGGTTCTTTCTATATCTGAATCAAATCATAATTGATCGTTTGGAGTTTTCCTCGCATATAAGATACAATAGTGTTGTAATGGCAGAATAATTATAAAAAACTGAAAGCAATGATAATAATAACAATATTATCCTACTTGTTTAGACGCAATTCTTTGACAACAATGTCATTTTTCTAACCGGAAAATAGGTGTAATAAACTACCTCGTTGCCATGAACAAGTACAAAACAATATTTTTATCGTCTGCACATAAAATTGCTTAAACCATAGTATTTTAACTATTATTATTCTCAGCTCAATATTTTGTTTATGGGTTGTTTGATGTGCGACACAAACACTTTGAATGTAATTAGATATAATAAAGGATAGCTATGGTTGAAGTTCACACTCACTCTCAGTTTCTAAATTGATTTGTTATTTCATCCCATTCATAACGACCCGTCTATATAAAACACCTCAATATGACCAACTACTAATGTCTTAGTTAGTTAGTCACCTATGCAAGAAAGACTCGTCTAGTGACATTGATACATAAGAATAAGAATTATGACTTACAAATTCATGCCCCTATATCTAGTGAGTCATGCATGTAAGTTGAGTAAAAATGCAACACCTCAATCGTGCTAGTCGCCAATGTCTTGGTCCATGCTAGCACTTTATCATAAGTAAGTTTATGTCTTGTAAATACAATGATCAAATTCATATTTATGAACCTTCAAATACATCTCTATGTCTAGTAACACATATTATTCATTTTGAGAGTTGTGAAATCACAATATCAGTTCTATCTATGTCTAGCAAATGCATTATTTTTTGAGTAATGCAAGGTCAGAACAATGCAGAAATACTTAAGCAAATATTTTAAGTTCATGCAAGAGTTTGATAAATACTAAAGCATGCATTAAGTAAAAACAAAACTCAAAATGAAAACGAACTTCATGGAATATTATTGAATCAATAGTGGTTACATCAAGTTTGTGCTACATTCAACTCCAACTAAACGGTGCTTAGCTACTCATATCCACTAAATGTAAGAATGATAGGAATAATATGTTCATGGGGTGGTAGAACTACACACAATCGAGTAACGATTATCACCTATCATGCTTACACTTAGTTATAATGAACTAAATGCTAAACTCTCTAAAATTTAGATTACAAGAGGACTACAATTCAAAGAAGTAAAAGTGTGTACAAATGAAATGGTCTAAAGGCCTATAAATACTATTATGAGGTTGGCTTCTGCATGAGCGCACCATTGACGTACCGAGTGTGGGATCCAGCTAGCTGGGCGGGACTCTTGGACGCACTAGGTTAAATTGAGCATGGCTTGTGGCACTGTCCATGACTCTTGGACGCTACAGGCTGTGTTGGGAGCTGCATTGAGCGTAATTCATGCAGTAGCTAAACTTCCAATTCCTTGAATTTAGACGCTCAACGCAGGATTTGCGTTGAGCATGACTTTTCTTGCACTGAGCGTAGAATTGGCATTGAGCGCAACTATCAAATGCTATCAATTTTACTGAGCGTGATCTATGCGTTGAGGGTAGCTGAGTTTCGCTTAGAAACATAGAATTTTCTGCTCTTTTGCCTCATTTAAGCCTACAAAACCACTTGGGGTAACACTTAGTCATGAAAATGAATATTTAATCATTTTACCAAAATTTTCAAACCATTCGCAAATAAGTGACATAGAACTCCAATTGATGTATGCCATGAAAATGAACATCAAGATAAATTGGTCTGAGATGATAATGAGGCAAATGTGGAATGTT
>NW_017727916.1:64032-64481 GCF_001865875.1 Lupinus angustifolius
AGGAACTCAAAGTCCTTTGCCTTATGCAATCCTCATAACAAATTTTCTATAACATTTCGGTGTGTCTACAAATGGTGAAACTAAGGTATCTCTAAATCTTTGCGAATGCAAGATTGATGTGGAAGTTGTCCACAAAATGGGTTTTTCTGCTGATCATCACGATAGAAGTGGTCGCACCTACATGCACTCAACCGATAAAGAACCTGCCTCTGCTGACCAAACAGAACCTAGCCCTCGCACACCACCACCTTCTGAGTTTCATGCTCAATCTTCCTCATTTATGCCTTCAAACCAGATGATTATGGACGAACTGCATTCTCTTCGAGGCTACATCACTAACCGGATGGATGCTCTCGATACTCAGAATCAGCAAATCCAATATGAACTTCATTGTCTCTCCTCTAAGCTGAGCAGAATGGAAGTTGATGAAGACAATTCTGAGGTTGGTT
>NW_017727917.1:0-244 GCF_001865875.1 Lupinus angustifolius
ATCCTCATCCTATCCTCATCCTCCTCCTTCTCCTCATCCTATCCTTCTCCTCATCCGCAACCTCATCCTCATCCTATCCTCCTCCTCATCCTCATCCTATCATCATCCTCATTCTCATCCTAATCCTCCTCCTCCTCATCCTCACCCTATCCTCATCCTCATCCTATCCACGTCCTCATCCTATCCTCATCCTATCCACATCCTCATCCTCATCCTACCCTCCTCTTCCTCCTCATCCTCTTCC
>NW_017727917.1:344-38751 GCF_001865875.1 Lupinus angustifolius
TCATCCTCATCCTCATCCTATCCTCATCCTCTTCATTATCCTATCCTCGTCCTCATCCTCATCCTCATGCTCATCCTCATCCTAGTCCTATCCTCATCCTAATCCTCATCCTCATCCTATCCTCTTCCTCATCCCATCTTCGTCCTCACCCTCATCCTCATCCTCATCCTCATCCTCCTCCTCCAACTCATCATCATATCCTCCTCCTCATCCTATCCTCATCCTCCTCCTCCTCCTCATCCTAATCCTCATCCCATCCTCCTCCTCATCCTCATCCTGATTCTCATGCTATCCTCATCCTCATGCTCATCTTCATCCTCATGATCATCCTCCTCCTCATTCTCCTCATCCTACCCTCCTCTTCATCCTCATCTTATCTTCGTCCTCATCCACATGCTTATCCTAATCCTATCCTCGTCGTCATCCTCATCCTCATGCTCTTCCTCATCCTCATCCTCATCCTCCTCCTCCAACTCCTCATCATATCCTCCTCCCCATCCTATCCTCATCCTCCTCCTCCAACTCCTCATCATATCCTCCTCCTCATCCTCTCCTCATCCTCATCCTCCTCCTCCTCCCCATCCTCATCCTCATCCTATCCTCCCCCTCATCCTCATCTTAGCCTCATCCTCATCCTCATCCTGATCCTCATCCTACCCTCCTCTTCATCCTCATCGTATCTTCGTCCCCATCCTTATCCTATCCTCAACCTCATCCTCATCCTCATCCTCATCCTCATCCTCTTCCCCATCCTCATCCCCCTCCTCACCCTATCCTAATCCTAATCCTCATCGTCATGTTCATCCTCATCCTATCCTCATCCTCATCCTCATCCTCATGCTCTTCCTCATCCCATCTTCGTCCTCATCGTCTTCTTCAACCCATCTTCATCCTCAGCCTCATCCTATCCTCATCCTATCCTCCTCCTCATCCTCCTCTTGGCAATGTAAACCGAATTCCTTTCCCTATATATATGACCCATATGCACAAGGAATAAAGTAGATTGAATTTTATGTTAATAACCATTGTTAGTGAGTTTTCTCCTAGCTTCTTGGCTGAGTCAAGACCCCTTGTTCTTATCAAGAGTATCATTCTCTTGTGGCGAACTTCACAAGGCTTATCAAACATT
The DNA here is from genome assembly GCF_001865875.1 of Lupinus angustifolius. Taxonomy (NCBI): domain Eukaryota; kingdom Viridiplantae; phylum Streptophyta; class Magnoliopsida; order Fabales; family Fabaceae; genus Lupinus; species Lupinus angustifolius. The sequence continues at coordinate 1,474 of NW_017727917.1, forward strand.
CCATTGTTTGTGGCGCCATTCCATCCCTAACCTTTTCCATATTCTCAAATCCACCATAAACACCAACACCAAACCGTGAGCAAGCACTCCTTGTTCATACAAACCGAAACCATCCATATACACATAAACAACCATCATTCCAATTCACATCATTACAAACCGTGCATCACTTTCATTCCATTCTACAATCACTTCATCAATTCTCAACAAATTGCAAGCCAACCGAGGCTAATCAAAGTACAAATATTCAAAGCAATCAAATAAGTTCCAACAAAGTGAATCATCAATCAACAAAGAGGACTTTCACAAGAAACGATCCTATAACAAAGGCAATCCACAAAGAGGTTGTCATCAAGTGGTCATCAGAGCTCAGTTCTTGCCTGAAAGTCACAATTATAATATCTTTATCAAAATAAGACTAAGGCATTGAATTTGAGGCAGCACCACAAGTAAGTGCAATTTCAAATTTTTCTTTCTAAAAATTCTTCTACTTCTACCCAAATTTCTTTCCCTTGGCCGAACCAAAAGCCATACATACACACAAAACCATACCCTAAACACATTACCCTACAAAAATCAAATCCATCCACAAAATACCCTACAAAACCGAGACATCCCAAGCACAAATCATCCAAAATACAACCCAAAACACCAAATACCTACACAAACCGAATATAAACCCTAACCCTAACCCAAACACATCAAGCCAAACACAAAACCTTAAACCTAACCCAAAAACCTACCCAAACCGAGACCAAAACCTAACCCTAACCCACAAAACCTACACAAACACTACCCTACAACCTACACACAATCCAGCCGAGCCACAAACCAAATAAATTGGTAATCTTGTGAACTTGTCACACGTTTTTGATACTACAACTTGATCACTTGACTCACTCAAGAATCAAAGGAGAAAATTGAGAGAAAAGTGAGAGAGTGTAAACACTTGAGAGAAGAGTAAGGAGAGTGACATTATGGCTAGTCCAGAAGATAGTGGTTCTCCATTATCACCAAGGACAGCCGTGCTACATGCCATGATAAGCACCCAATTTCAGGCCCTACAACGGCAAATGGATGAAATGAGAATAGATGTTAGGAGGCTGGAGGGTGACTCTAGTAGTGAGATAGATCATAGGAGAAGGAGGAGGAGAGATAGAAGAGGTGGCCGTGAGGATGAGGGCCATGGTGAGAGGAGGAATAGGTATGAGGAGGAGGAGGGCCGTGGTGAGAGGAGAGGTAGGCGAGAGGAGGATGAGTATGAGGGAGGATATGGGAGAGGAAGGTATGAGGAGGATGATTTTGAGGGTGGCCGTGAGGGAGGTGGTCGTGAGAGAGGAGGCCGTGGAGATAGGAGGAGGGAGGATAGGTTAGAGGGAGTAAAAATAAAAGTCCCTACATTCCTAGGACTTAATAACCCTGAGGCCTATCATGAGTGGGAGTTAAAGATGGAACAAGTGTTTGAATGCCAACACTATAGTGAGGAAAAGAAGGTAAAGGTTGCTGCCCTAGAATTTAAGGAATATGCTATGGTGTGGTGGGACCAGATCCAAAAGGAGAGGAGGAGGTATGGTGAGGAAGTAGTAAATACTTGGGGGGAGATGAAGAGGGTGATGAGGAGAAGGTTTGTTCCAAGTTCCTACCAAAGAGATGTGCATAACAAATTGCAAAGACTAACTCAAGGTAACAAATCGGTTGATGAATACTTCAAGGAGATGGAGCTGGCCTTACTTAGGTCCAACTTCCATGAGGACCGAGAAGCTACAATGGCTCGGTTCCTACATGGGTTGAACCCTGAAATTCAGGATATTGTGGAGCTTCAACCATATGTTGAGTTAGATGACCTTGTCCAAAAGGCCATCAAGGTAGAGCAACAAATCAAGAGGAGGAAGTCTAAGTACTCCTCTAATTCAACAACCAAGTATCCACCAAATACTTGGAAAGACAAAAGCAAGAAGGAGGGCAATGCAACAAAAGAAATTGTCCCTAGTTCTAAAGAAGCCGTGGGGACAACCAAGTCCCAAGGTAAGCAGCCCCTTGATCCAAATCAAAGGAGCCGTGATATAAAATGTTTTAAATGTTTGGGGCGTGGCCATATTGCGTCTCAATGCCCTACAAGAAGAACTATGATGGTTCTAAATGGGGACATTGAGTCCCAATCTGAGTCAGCTAGTGATGAAGAACATGACAATGAGGGTGATCTTAATATGCCCGATGGAGACCTACTCATGGTTAGGAGGCTCCTTGGGAGTCAAAACCGAAATCATGAGGAAAGTCAAAGAGAAAACATTTTTCATGCTCGCTGCCTTGTACAAGGTAACATATGTACCCTCATCATTGATGGAGGAAGTTGTGCTAACGTGGTTAGCACAAGAACGGTGTCTAAATTGAAGCTTATCACCAAGGCACACCCAACACCATATAGGCTGCAATGGCTTAATGATGTGGGGGAGATGGTCGTGAATAAGCAAGTTGAGGTCCCTTTTTCCATTGGAAAATATGAGGACATAGTCCTATGTGATGTGGTCAACATGGAGGCCAGCCATATGCTATTGGGAAGACCATGGCAATATGATAAAAATGCTACCCATGAAGGGCGTACTAACAAGTACACATTTATGCATAATAATCATAAAATGGTCTTATCACCCTTGTCCCCAAAACAAGTGAGTGATGATCAGCGTAGGCTGAAAGAAAAGATTGACCAAGAGAAAAAGGAGGTCACGGCTGAAACCATAGACTCTAGCCAAGTCAAGAAGAATGATCGAAAGGATCAAAAGAAAAGCTACTTTGTCACAAAAAGTGAAGTAAAGCATGCCCTAGTCACAAGGCAGCCCATGTACTTACTTTTGTGCCAAAGTTTTTGCTTAAATAGCACGGCTATTGATAAGGCTTCTATGCCTCAAAATTTGAAAGACTTCTTGAATGAGTTCAATGATGTATTCCCTGAAGAAGTCCCTAGTGGACTTCCACCTTTAAGGGGCATTGAACATCATATTGACTTGATTCCTGGTGCATCATTGCCCAATAGGCCTGCCTATAGGAGCAATCCTCAAGAGACTAATGAAATTCAAAAACAAGTCGAGGAATTTATGCACAAGGGTTGGGTTCAAGAAAGTCTAAGTCCTTGTGCAGTCCCAGTCATCCTAGTTCCAAAGAAAAATGGAGCCTGGAGGATGTGCACTGACTGTAGGGCCGTGAACAACATCACGGTCAAATATAGACATCCCATTCCTAGATTGGATGATCTCTTAGAGGAATTACATGGTGCCTGCATCTTCTCAAAAGTGGATTTGAAGAGTGGGTACCATCAAATTCGGATTAGAGAAGGGGATGAGTGGAAAACAGCCTTCAAAACAAAATATGGCTTGTACTAGTGGATGGTAATGCCTTTTGGCTTAACCAATGCGCCAAGCACATTTATGAGGCTGATGAACCACGTTCTAAGGGATTTCCTTGGAAAATTTGTTGTGGTGTACTTCGATGACATCCTAATATATAGCAAGAGTCTTGATGAACATTATGAACACCTAAAAAGTGTTTTGCTTATATTAAGGAAAGAGAAGCTATACGCCAACCTTGAGAAGTGCAGCTTCTGTGTTGATCACGTGATATTCCTTGGTTTCATAATCAGTTCTAATGGGGTACACGTAGATCCTGAAAAGATAAAGGCTATCCAAGAATGGCCCACTCCAAAAAGCACCACGGATGTGAGAAGTTTTCATGGCCTTGCAAGTTTTTATAGAAGGTTTGTCAAGGACTTTAGTACCTTGGCTGCACCTCTAAATGAAGTGGTCAAAAAGAATGTGGGGTTCCATTGGGGTGATAAGCAAGAAGAAGCCTTCAAAAGGCTTAAGGAGAAGCTCACACACGCTCCAATTTTGAGATTACCAAATTTTACAAAATCCTTTGAAATTGAGTGTGATGCTTCAAATGTTGGAATTGGGGCTGTGCTAATGCAAGATGGGCATCCTATTGCCTATTTTAGTGAGAAGTTAGGGGGGGCTGCCCTTAACTACTCTACATATGATAAAGAGCTATATGCCCTAGTGAGGGCCTTACAAACTTGGCAACATTATCTACTGCCCAAGGAATTTGTTATTCATAGTGATCATGAATCACTTAAATATTTAAAGGGGCAAGGCAAGCTAAACAAAAGACATGCCAAGTGGGTGGAATTTCTGGAGCAATTCCCTTATGTGGTTAAACACAAAAAGGGAAAAGCTAATGTGGTAGCTGATGCCTTATCAAGAAGGCATGCTTTGATTGCTACCTTAGAGACCAAGCTCTTAGGTCTCGAATGTGTGAAGGGCTTGTATGAACATGACCCTGATTTTGCTACACACTATGCCAAGTGCATGAATTCAGCCCATGAGGGTTATTATAGGCATGAAGGGTTTCTTTTTAAAGATAAAAGACTTTGTATCCCTAAGAGTTCTGTAAGGGATTTACTGTTGAGAGAAGCCCATGAAGGGGGGCTGATGGGTCATTTTGGTTCCCAAAAGACCCTTGATATATTGCATGATCACTTTTATTGGCCTCATATGAGGCGTGATGTTCAACTTTTATGTGAAAAATGCATTACTTGCAAACGGGCTAAGTCCAAGGCCATGCCTCATGGACTTTACACTCCATTGCCCGTCCCTGATTCACCATGGATAGACTTATCCATGGATTTCGTGGTTGCTTTACCACGAACTAAGAGTGGCAAAGATTCAATTTTTGTTGTAGTGGATAGATTTTCTAAAATGGCTCATTTTATACCTTGCAAAAAAATTGATGATGCTTGTCATATTGCAGGGTTATTCTTCAAAGAAGTGGTAAGGCTACATGGCTTACCAAGGAGCATAGTGAGTGATAGGGATGCCAAATTCCTAAGTCACTTTTGGAGAACCCTTTGGGGAAAGCTTGGCACAAAGCTTCTTTTCTCTACCACATGCCATCCTCAAACAGATGGGCAAACTGAAGTGGTCAATAGGACACTCTCTACCTTGTTGAGGGCTGTCCTAAGGAAGAACTTAAATGCATGGGAAGAGTGCCTTCCCCACGTGGAGTTTGCCTATAACAGGGCAACTCATAGTGCAACAAAGCATTCACCATTTGAAATTGTTTATGGTTTTAACCCACTAACTCCCCTTGATTTATTACCTTTTCCAGGTACATCATTGTTGAAACATAAAGATGGTAAAGCCAAGGCTGAGTATGTGAAGAAGCTACATGAGAAGGTGAAGGAACAAATTGAGAAGAGAACCGAGAGTTATGCAAGATCAGCCAACAAGGGAAGAAAGGAAGTCATCTTTGAACCAGGAGATTGGGTTTGGATCCATATGAGAAAAGAAAGATTTCCATCTCAAAGGAAATCAAAGCTTCAACCTAGAGGGGACGGCCCTTTTCAAGTCTTGGAAAGGATAAACAACAATGCATACAAATTGGACTTGCCTAGTGAGTATGGAAATATTAGTGCTACTTTCAATGTGGCTGACTTAACTTTTTTTGATACAGGTGATGAAAATGCTTATTCGAGGTCGAATTCTTTCGAAGAAGGAGGGGATGATGTAAACCCATTGGGACATAACATCATTGAAGACCCTTTACATGGCTTAGGAGGACCTATGACTAGAGCTAAAACCAAAAAGGCCCAAGAAGCACTTCGGCAACTCATATTTTCTATCATGGAAACAAGTGCAAATGGGACCAAGCATGAAGAGAAGGCTTTAATTTGCATAAGTCTTAATGAAGAGCTTAAGGAAGGCCACGGCCTAAGGGAGGATCCACCTTGATCTCTTTAGTTCTTACATTAGTAATTAGGACCATAAATAAGTGGGAGTTGTCTTAAAACCCACACTAGTTTAGGACTTTTATTTATCATGTCTTTAATTTAGGTGTCATTTTATTACATTTAATTTTATGAAGGTTCATGTCTTGTAGGAAAGGAGGCACGGTCACACTTAGAGATAAAGCAAAGAGATAGAACATTTGGATGAAAGCTTGGAGGGAAAAGATGCACGCCCAAAAGCTTAGAGATAAAGCAAGGAGATAGAACATTTGGATGAAAGCTTGGAGGGAAAAGAGCACGTCCAAAAGCTAAGAGATAAAGCAAGGAGATAGAGCATGGATGAAAAGCTTGGAGGGAAAATCTAGAGCCAAAAGCCACACGGCTATAATCAAGGGAGATCTAATCTCCACAAGATAAGGATCTCCTAATCTAATTTCCCCAAGTCCACACGGCTATAATTAAGGGAGATCTAATCTCCACAAGATAAGGATCTCCTAATCTAATTTTCAAACAAGCAAATCAAAAGGAGGATCAAATTATATCATCAACATGAAGATAATGGAAGATATTATTTCAACCACTCATCAAGGCAATCTCAATTCAAATCCACCATCACCATTCGTCCAACACATGAAGATTAGATTGAGATTAGATAGGATTAGTTTATCTTTTCATGCCTTTTGATTTTGGCAATGTAAACCGAATTCCTTTCCCTATATATATGACCCATATGCACAAGGAATAAAGTAGATTGAATTTTATGTTAATAACCATTGTTAGTGAGTTTTCTCCTAGCTTCTTGGCTGAGTCAAGACCCCTTGTTCTTATCAAGAGTATCATTCTCTTGTGGCGAACTTCACAAGGCTTATCAAACATTCCATTGTTTGTGGCGCCATTCCATCCCTAACCTTTTCCATATTCTCAAATCCACCATAAACACCAACACCAAACCGTGAGCAAGCACTCCTTGTTCATACAAACCGAAACCATCCATATACACATAAACAACCATCATTCCAATTCACATCATTACAAACCGTGCATCACTTTCATTCCATTCTACAATCACTTCATCAATTCTCAACAAATTGCAAGCCAACCGAGGCTAATCAAAGTACAAATATTCAAAGCAATCAAATAAGTTCCAACAAAGTGAATCATCAATCAACAAAGAGGACTTTCACAAGAAACGATCCTATAACAAAGGCAATCCACAAAGAGGTTGTCATCAAGTGGTCATCAGAGCTCAGTTCTTGCCTGAAAGTCACAATTATAATATCTTTATCAAAATAAGACTAAGGCATTGAATTTGAGGCAGCACCACAAGTAAGTGCAATTTCAAATTTTTCTTTCTAAAAATTCTTCTACTTCTACCCAAATTTCTTTCCCTTGGCCGAACCAAAAGCCATACATACACACAAAACCATACCCTAAACACATTACCCTACAAAAATCAAATCCATCCACAAAATACCCTACAAAACCGAGACATCCCAAGCACAAATCATCCAAAATACAACCCAAAACACCAAATACCTACACAAACCGAATATAAACCCTAACCCTAACCCAAACACATCAAGCCAAACACAAAACCTTAAACCTAACCCAAAAACCTACCCAAACCGAGACCAAAACCTAACCCTAACCCACAAAACCTACACAAACACTACCCTACAACCTACACACAATCCAGCCGAGCCACAAACCAAATAAATTGGTAATCTTGTGAACTTGTCACACGTTTTTGATACTACAACTTGATCACTTGACTCACTCAAGAATCAAAGGAGAAAATTGAGAGAAAAGTGAGAGAGTGTAAACACTTGAGAGAAGAGTAAGGAGAGTGACATTATGGCTAGTCCAGAAGATAGTGGTTCTCCATTATCACCAAGGACAGCCGTGCTACATGCCATGATAAGCACCCAATTTCAGGCCCTACAACGGCAAATGGATGAAATGAGAATAGATGTTAGGAGGCTGGAGGGTGACTCTAGTAGTGAGATAGATCATAGGAGAAGGAGGAGGAGAGATAGAAGAGGTGGCCGTGAGGATGAGGGCCATGGTGAGAGGAGGAATAGGTATGAGGAGGAGGAGGGCCGTGGTGAGAGGAGAGGTAGGCGAGAGGAGGATGAGTATGAGGGAGGATATGGGAGAGGAAGGTATGAGGAGGATGATTTTGAGGGTGGCCGTGAGGGAGGTGGTCGTGAGAGAGGAGGCCGTGGAGATAGGAGGAGGGAGGATAGGTTAGAGGGAGTAAAAATAAAAGTCCCTACATTCCTAGGACTTAATAACCCTGAGGCCTATCATGAGTGGGAGTTAAAGATGGAACAAGTGTTTGAATGCCAACACTATAGTGAGGAAAAGAAGGTAAAGGTTGCTGCCCTAGAATTTAAGGAATATGCTATGGTGTGGTGGGACCAGATCCAAAAGGAGAGGAGGAGGTATGGTGAGGAAGTAGTAAATACTTGGGGGGAGATGAAGAGGGTGATGAGGAGAAGGTTTGTTCCAAGTTCCTACCAAAGAGATGTGCATAACAAATTGCAAAGACTAACTCAAGGTAACAAATCGGTTGATGAATACTTCAAGGAGATGGAGCTGGCCTTACTTAGGTCCAACTTCCATGAGGACCGAGAAGCTACAATGGCTCGGTTCCTACATGGGTTGAACCCTGAAATTCAGGATATTGTGGAGCTTCAACCATATGTTGAGTTAGATGACCTTGTCCAAAAGGCCATCAAGGTAGAGCAACAAATCAAGAGGAGGAAGTCTAAGTACTCCTCTAATTCAACAACCAAGTATCCACCAAATACTTGGAAAGACAAAAGCAAGAAGGAGGGCAATGCAACAAAAGAAATTGTCCCTAGTTCTAAAGAAGCCGTGGGGACAACCAAGTCCCAAGGTAAGCAGCCCCTTGATCCAAATCAAAGGAGCCGTGATATAAAATGTTTTAAATGTTTGGGGCGTGGCCATATTGCGTCTCAATGCCCTACAAGAAGAACTATGATGGTTCTAAATGGGGACATTGAGTCCCAATCTGAGTCAGCTAGTGATGAAGAACATGACAATGAGGGTGATCTTAATATGCCCGATGGAGACCTACTCATGGTTAGGAGGCTCCTTGGGAGTCAAAACCGAAATCATGAGGAAAGTCAAAGAGAAAACATTTTTCATGCTCGCTGCCTTGTACAAGGTAACATATGTACCCTCATCATTGATGGAGGAAGTTGTGCTAACGTGGTTAGCACAAGAACGGTGTCTAAATTGAAGCTTATCACCAAGGCACACCCAACACCATATAGGCTGCAATGGCTTAATGATGTGGGGGAGATGGTCGTGAATAAGCAAGTTGAGGTCCCTTTTTCCATTGGAAAATATGAGGACATAGTCCTATGTGATGTGGTCAACATGGAGGCCAGCCATATGCTATTGGGAAGACCATGGCAATATGATAAAAATGCTACCCATGAAGGGCGTACTAACAAGTACACATTTATGCATAATAATCATAAAATGGTCTTATCACCCTTGTCCCCAAAACAAGTGAGTGATGATCAGCGTAGGCTGAAAGAAAAGATTGACCAAGAGAAAAAGGAGGTCACGGCTGAAACCATAGACTCTAGCCAAGTCAAGAAGAATGATCGAAAGGATCAAAAGAAAAGCTACTTTGTCACAAAAAGTGAAGTAAAGCATGCCCTAGTCACAAGGCAGCCCATGTACTTACTTTTGTGCCAAAGTTTTTGCTTAAATAGCACGGCTATTGATAAGGCTTCTATGCCTCAAAATTTGAAAGACTTCTTGAATGAGTTCAATGATGTATTCCCTGAAGAAGTCCCTAGTGGACTTCCACCTTTAAGGGGCATTGAACATCATATTGACTTGATTCCTGGTGCATCATTGCCCAATAGGCCTGCCTATAGGAGCAATCCTCAAGAGACTAATGAAATTCAAAAACAAGTCGAGGAATTTATGCACAAGGGTTGGGTTCAAGAAAGTCTAAGTCCTTGTGCAGTCCCAGTCATCCTAGTTCCAAAGAAAAATGGAGCCTGGAGGATGTGCACTGACTGTAGGGCCGTGAACAACATCACGGTCAAATATAGACATCCCATTCCTAGATTGGATGATCTCTTAGAGGAATTACATGGTGCCTGCATCTTCTCAAAAGTGGATTTGAAGAGTGGGTACCATCAAATTCGGATTAGAGAAGGGGATGAGTGGAAAACAGCCTTCAAAACAAAATATGGCTTGTACTAGTGGATGGTAATGCCTTTTGGCTTAACCAATGCGCCAAGCACATTTATGAGGCTGATGAACCACGTTCTAAGGGATTTCCTTGGAAAATTTGTTGTGGTGTACTTCGATGACATCCTAATATATAGCAAGAGTCTTGATGAACATTATGAACACCTAAAAAGTGTTTTGCTTATATTAAGGAAAGAGAAGCTATACGCCAACCTTGAGAAGTGCAGCTTCTGTGTTGATCACGTGATATTCCTTGGTTTCATAATCAGTTCTAATGGGGTACACGTAGATCCTGAAAAGATAAAGGCTATCCAAGAATGGCCCACTCCAAAAAGCACCACGGATGTGAGAAGTTTTCATGGCCTTGCAAGTTTTTATAGAAGGTTTGTCAAGGACTTTAGTACCTTGGCTGCACCTCTAAATGAAGTGGTCAAAAAGAATGTGGGGTTCCATTGGGGTGATAAGCAAGAAGAAGCCTTCAAAAGGCTTAAGGAGAAGCTCACACACGCTCCAATTTTGAGATTACCAAATTTTACAAAATCCTTTGAAATTGAGTGTGATGCTTCAAATGTTGGAATTGGGGCTGTGCTAATGCAAGATGGGCATCCTATTGCCTATTTTAGTGAGAAGTTAGGGGGGGCTGCCCTTAACTACTCTACATATGATAAAGAGCTATATGCCCTAGTGAGGGCCTTACAAACTTGGCAACATTATCTACTGCCCAAGGAATTTGTTATTCATAGTGATCATGAATCACTTAAATATTTAAAGGGGCAAGGCAAGCTAAACAAAAGACATGCCAAGTGGGTGGAATTTCTGGAGCAATTCCCTTATGTGGTTAAACACAAAAAGGGAAAAGCTAATGTGGTAGCTGATGCCTTATCAAGAAGGCATGCTTTGATTGCTACCTTAGAGACCAAGCTCTTAGGTCTCGAATGTGTGAAGGGCTTGTATGAACATGACCCTGATTTTGCTACACACTATGCCAAGTGCATGAATTCAGCCCATGAGGGTTATTATAGGCATGAAGGGTTTCTTTTTAAAGATAAAAGACTTTGTATCCCTAAGAGTTCTGTAAGGGATTTACTGTTGAGAGAAGCCCATGAAGGGGGGCTGATGGGTCATTTTGGTTCCCAAAAGACCCTTGATATATTGCATGATCACTTTTATTGGCCTCATATGAGGCGTGATGTTCAACTTTTATGTGAAAAATGCATTACTTGCAAACGGGCTAAGTCCAAGGCCATGCCTCATGGACTTTACACTCCATTGCCCGTCCCTGATTCACCATGGATAGACTTATCCATGGATTTCGTGGTTGCTTTACCACGAACTAAGAGTGGCAAAGATTCAATTTTTGTTGTAGTGGATAGATTTTCTAAAATGGCTCATTTTATACCTTGCAAAAAAATTGATGATGCTTGTCATATTGCAGGGTTATTCTTCAAAGAAGTGGTAAGGCTACATGGCTTACCAAGGAGCATAGTGAGTGATAGGGATGCCAAATTCCTAAGTCACTTTTGGAGAACCCTTTGGGGAAAGCTTGGCACAAAGCTTCTTTTCTCTACCACATGCCATCCTCAAACAGATGGGCAAACTGAAGTGGTCAATAGGACACTCTCTACCTTGTTGAGGGCTGTCCTAAGGAAGAACTTAAATGCATGGGAAGAGTGCCTTCCCCACGTGGAGTTTGCCTATAACAGGGCAACTCATAGTGCAACAAAGCATTCACCATTTGAAATTGTTTATGGTTTTAACCCACTAACTCCCCTTGATTTATTACCTTTTCCAGGTACATCATTGTTGAAACATAAAGATGGTAAAGCCAAGGCTGAGTATGTGAAGAAGCTACATGAGAAGGTGAAGGAACAAATTGAGAAGAGAACCGAGAGTTATGCAAGATCAGCCAACAAGGGAAGAAAGGAAGTCATCTTTGAACCAGGAGATTGGGTTTGGATCCATATGAGAAAAGAAAGATTTCCATCTCAAAGGAAATCAAAGCTTCAACCTAGAGGGGACGGCCCTTTTCAAGTCTTGGAAAGGATAAACAACAATGCATACAAATTGGACTTGCCTAGTGAGTATGGAAATATTAGTGCTACTTTCAATGTGGCTGACTTAACTTTTTTTGATACAGGTGATGAAAATGCTTATTCGAGGTCGAATTCTTTCGAAGAAGGAGGGGATGATGTAAACCCATTGGGACATAACATCATTGAAGACCCTTTACATGGCTTAGGAGGACCTATGACTAGAGCTAAAACCAAAAAGGCCCAAGAAGCACTTCGGCAACTCATATTTTCTATCATGGAAACAAGTGCAAATGGGACCAAGCATGAAGAGAAGGCTTTAATTTGCATAAGTCTTAATGAAGAGCTTAAGGAAGGCCACGGCCTAAGGGAGGATCCACCTTGATCTCTTTAGTTCTTACATTAGTAATTAGGACCATAAATAAGTGGGAGTTGTCTTAAAACCCACACTAGTTTAGGACTTTTATTTATCATGTCTTTAATTTAGGTGTCATTTTATTACATTTAATTTTATGAAGGTTCATGTCTTGTAGGAAAGGAGGCACGGTCACACTTAGAGATAAAGCAAAGAGATAGAACATTTGGATGAAAGCTTGGAGGGAAAAGATGCACGCCCAAAAGCTTAGAGATAAAGCAAGGAGATAGAACATTTGGATGAAAGCTTGGAGGGAAAAGAGCACGTCCAAAAGCTAAGAGATAAAGCAAGGAGATAGAGCATGGATGAAAAGCTTGGAGGGAAAATCTAGAGCCAAAAGCCACACGGCTATAATCAAGGGAGATCTAATCTCCACAAGATAAGGATCTCCTAATCTAATTTCCCCAAGTCCACACGGCTATAATTAAGGGAGATCTAATCTCCACAAGATAAGGATCTCCTAATCTAATTTTCAAACAAGCAAATCAAAAGGAGGATCAAATTATATCATCAACATGAAGATAATGGAAGATATTATTTCAACCACTCATCAAGGCAATCTCAATTCAAATCCACCATCACCATTCGTCCAACACATGAAGATTAGATTGAGATTAGATAGGATTAGTTTATCTTTTCATGCCTTTTGATTTTGGCAATGTAAACCGAATTCCTTTCCCTATATATATGACCCATATGCACAAGGAATAAAGTAGATTGAATTTTATGTTAATAACCATTGTTAGTGAGTTTTCTCCTAGCTTCTTGGCTGAGTCAAGACCCCTTGTTCTTATCAAGAGTATCATTCTCTTGTGGCGAACTTCACAAGGCTTATCAAACATTCCATTGTTTGTGGCGCCATTCCATCCCTAACCTTTTCCATATTCTCAAATCCACCATAAACACCAACACCAAACCGTGAGCAAGCACTCCTTGTTCATACAAACCGAAACCATCCATATACACATAAACAACCATCATTCCAATTCACATCATTACAAACCGTGCATCACTTTCATTCCATTCTACAATCACTTCATCAATTCTCAACAAATTGCAAGCCAACCGAGGCTAATCAAAGTACAAATATTCAAAGCAATCAAATAAGTTCCAACAAAGTGAATCATCAATCAACAAAGAGGACTTTCACAAGAAACGATCCTATAACAAAGGCAATCCACAAAGAGGTTGTCATCAAGTGGTCATCAGAGCTCAGTTCTTGCCTGAAAGTCACAATTATAATATCTTTATCAAAATAAGACTAAGGCATTGAATTTGAGGCAGCACCACAAGTAAGTGCAATTTCAAATTTTTCTTTCTAAAAATTCTTCTACTTCTACCCAAATTTCTTTCCCTTGGCCGAACCAAAAGCCATACATACACACAAAACCATACCCTAAACACATTACCCTACAAAAATCAAATCCATCCACAAAATACCCTACAAAACCGAGACATCCCAAGCACAAATCATCCAAAATACAACCCAAAACACCAAATACCTACACAAACCGAATATAAACCCTAACCCTAACCCAAACACATCAAGCCAAACACAAAACCTTAAACCTAACCCAAAAACCTACCCAAACCGAGACCAAAACCTAACCCTAACCCACAAAACCTACACAAACACTACCCTACAACCTACACACAATCCAGCCGAGCCACAAACCAAATAAATTGGTAATCTTGTGAACTTGTCACACGTTTTTGATACTACAACTTGATCACTTGACTCACTCAAGAATCAAAGGAGAAAATTGAGAGAAAAGTGAGAGAGTGTAAACACTTGAGAGAAGAGTAAGGAGAGTGACATTATGGCTAGTCCAGAAGATAGTGGTTCTCCATTATCACCAAGGACAGCCGTGCTACATGCCATGATAAGCACCCAATTTCAGGCCCTACAACGGCAAATGGATGAAATGAGAATAGATGTTAGGAGGCTGGAGGGTGACTCTAGTAGTGAGATAGATCATAGGAGAAGGAGGAGGAGAGATAGAAGAGGTGGCCGTGAGGATGAGGGCCATGGTGAGAGGAGGAATAGGTATGAGGAGGAGGAGGGCCGTGGTGAGAGGAGAGGTAGGCGAGAGGAGGATGAGTATGAGGGAGGATATGGGAGAGGAAGGTATGAGGAGGATGATTTTGAGGGTGGCCGTGAGGGAGGTGGTCGTGAGAGAGGAGGCCGTGGAGATAGGAGGAGGGAGGATAGGTTAGAGGGAGTAAAAATAAAAGTCCCTACATTCCTAGGACTTAATAACCCTGAGGCCTATCATGAGTGGGAGTTAAAGATGGAACAAGTGTTTGAATGCCAACACTATAGTGAGGAAAAGAAGGTAAAGGTTGCTGCCCTAGAATTTAAGGAATATGCTATGGTGTGGTGGGACCAGATCCAAAAGGAGAGGAGGAGGTATGGTGAGGAAGTAGTAAATACTTGGGGGGAGATGAAGAGGGTGATGAGGAGAAGGTTTGTTCCAAGTTCCTACCAAAGAGATGTGCATAACAAATTGCAAAGACTAACTCAAGGTAACAAATCGGTTGATGAATACTTCAAGGAGATGGAGCTGGCCTTACTTAGGTCCAACTTCCATGAGGACCGAGAAGCTACAATGGCTCGGTTCCTACATGGGTTGAACCCTGAAATTCAGGATATTGTGGAGCTTCAACCATATGTTGAGTTAGATGACCTTGTCCAAAAGGCCATCAAGGTAGAGCAACAAATCAAGAGGAGGAAGTCTAAGTACTCCTCTAATTCAACAACCAAGTATCCACCAAATACTTGGAAAGACAAAAGCAAGAAGGAGGGCAATGCAACAAAAGAAATTGTCCCTAGTTCTAAAGAAGCCGTGGGGACAACCAAGTCCCAAGGTAAGCAGCCCCTTGATCCAAATCAAAGGAGCCGTGATATAAAATGTTTTAAATGTTTGGGGCGTGGCCATATTGCGTCTCAATGCCCTACAAGAAGAACTATGATGGTTCTAAATGGGGACATTGAGTCCCAATCTGAGTCAGCTAGTGATGAAGAACATGACAATGAGGGTGATCTTAATATGCCCGATGGAGACCTACTCATGGTTAGGAGGCTCCTTGGGAGTCAAAACCGAAATCATGAGGAAAGTCAAAGAGAAAACATTTTTCATGCTCGCTGCCTTGTACAAGGTAACATATGTACCCTCATCATTGATGGAGGAAGTTGTGCTAACGTGGTTAGCACAAGAACGGTGTCTAAATTGAAGCTTATCACCAAGGCACACCCAACACCATATAGGCTGCAATGGCTTAATGATGTGGGGGAGATGGTCGTGAATAAGCAAGTTGAGGTCCCTTTTTCCATTGGAAAATATGAGGACATAGTCCTATGTGATGTGGTCAACATGGAGGCCAGCCATATGCTATTGGGAAGACCATGGCAATATGATAAAAATGCTACCCATGAAGGGCGTACTAACAAGTACACATTTATGCATAATAATCATAAAATGGTCTTATCACCCTTGTCCCCAAAACAAGTGAGTGATGATCAGCGTAGGCTGAAAGAAAAGATTGACCAAGAGAAAAAGGAGGTCACGGCTGAAACCATAGACTCTAGCCAAGTCAAGAAGAATGATCGAAAGGATCAAAAGAAAAGCTACTTTGTCACAAAAAGTGAAGTAAAGCATGCCCTAGTCACAAGGCAGCCCATGTACTTACTTTTGTGCCAAAGTTTTTGCTTAAATAGCACGGCTATTGATAAGGCTTCTATGCCTCAAAATTTGAAAGACTTCTTGAATGAGTTCAATGATGTATTCCCTGAAGAAGTCCCTAGTGGACTTCCACCTTTAAGGGGCATTGAACATCATATTGACTTGATTCCTGGTGCATCATTGCCCAATAGGCCTGCCTATAGGAGCAATCCTCAAGAGACTAATGAAATTCAAAAACAAGTCGAGGAATTTATGCACAAGGGTTGGGTTCAAGAAAGTCTAAGTCCTTGTGCAGTCCCAGTCATCCTAGTTCCAAAGAAAAATGGAGCCTGGAGGATGTGCACTGACTGTAGGGCCGTGAACAACATCACGGTCAAATATAGACATCCCATTCCTAGATTGGATGATCTCTTAGAGGAATTACATGGTGCCTGCATCTTCTCAAAAGTGGATTTGAAGAGTGGGTACCATCAAATTCGGATTAGAGAAGGGGATGAGTGGAAAACAGCCTTCAAAACAAAATATGGCTTGTACTAGTGGATGGTAATGCCTTTTGGCTTAACCAATGCGCCAAGCACATTTATGAGGCTGATGAACCACGTTCTAAGGGATTTCCTTGGAAAATTTGTTGTGGTGTACTTCGATGACATCCTAATATATAGCAAGAGTCTTGATGAACATTATGAACACCTAAAAAGTGTTTTGCTTATATTAAGGAAAGAGAAGCTATACGCCAACCTTGAGAAGTGCAGCTTCTGTGTTGATCACGTGATATTCCTTGGTTTCATAATCAGTTCTAATGGGGTACACGTAGATCCTGAAAAGATAAAGGCTATCCAAGAATGGCCCACTCCAAAAAGCACCACGGATGTGAGAAGTTTTCATGGCCTTGCAAGTTTTTATAGAAGGTTTGTCAAGGACTTTAGTACCTTGGCTGCACCTCTAAATGAAGTGGTCAAAAAGAATGTGGGGTTCCATTGGGGTGATAAGCAAGAAGAAGCCTTCAAAAGGCTTAAGGAGAAGCTCACACACGCTCCAATTTTGAGATTACCAAATTTTACAAAATCCTTTGAAATTGAGTGTGATGCTTCAAATGTTGGAATTGGGGCTGTGCTAATGCAAGATGGGCATCCTATTGCCTATTTTAGTGAGAAGTTAGGGGGGGCTGCCCTTAACTACTCTACATATGATAAAGAGCTATATGCCCTAGTGAGGGCCTTACAAACTTGGCAACATTATCTACTGCCCAAGGAATTTGTTATTCATAGTGATCATGAATCACTTAAATATTTAAAGGGGCAAGGCAAGCTAAACAAAAGACATGCCAAGTGGGTGGAATTTCTGGAGCAATTCCCTTATGTGGTTAAACACAAAAAGGGAAAAGCTAATGTGGTAGCTGATGCCTTATCAAGAAGGCATGCTTTGATTGCTACCTTAGAGACCAAGCTCTTAGGTCTCGAATGTGTGAAGGGCTTGTATGAACATGACCCTGATTTTGCTACACACTATGCCAAGTGCATGAATTCAGCCCATGAGGGTTATTATAGGCATGAAGGGTTTCTTTTTAAAGATAAAAGACTTTGTATCCCTAAGAGTTCTGTAAGGGATTTACTGTTGAGAGAAGCCCATGAAGGGGGGCTGATGGGTCATTTTGGTTCCCAAAAGACCCTTGATATATTGCATGATCACTTTTATTGGCCTCATATGAGGCGTGATGTTCAACTTTTATGTGAAAAATGCATTACTTGCAAACGGGCTAAGTCCAAGGCCATGCCTCATGGACTTTACACTCCATTGCCCGTCCCTGATTCACCATGGATAGACTTATCCATGGATTTCGTGGTTGCTTTACCACGAACTAAGAGTGGCAAAGATTCAATTTTTGTTGTAGTGGATAGATTTTCTAAAATGGCTCATTTTATACCTTGCAAAAAAATTGATGATGCTTGTCATATTGCAGGGTTATTCTTCAAAGAAGTGGTAAGGCTACATGGCTTACCAAGGAGCATAGTGAGTGATAGGGATGCCAAATTCCTAAGTCACTTTTGGAGAACCCTTTGGGGAAAGCTTGGCACAAAGCTTCTTTTCTCTACCACATGCCATCCTCAAACAGATGGGCAAACTGAAGTGGTCAATAGGACACTCTCTACCTTGTTGAGGGCTGTCCTAAGGAAGAACTTAAATGCATGGGAAGAGTGCCTTCCCCACGTGGAGTTTGCCTATAACAGGGCAACTCATAGTGCAACAAAGCATTCACCATTTGAAATTGTTTATGGTTTTAACCCACTAACTCCCCTTGATTTATTACCTTTTCCAGGTACATCATTGTTGAAACATAAAGATGGTAAAGCCAAGGCTGAGTATGTGAAGAAGCTACATGAGAAGGTGAAGGAACAAATTGAGAAGAGAACCGAGAGTTATGCAAGATCAGCCAACAAGGGAAGAAAGGAAGTCATCTTTGAACCAGGAGATTGGGTTTGGATCCATATGAGAAAAGAAAGATTTCCATCTCAAAGGAAATCAAAGCTTCAACCTAGAGGGGACGGCCCTTTTCAAGTCTTGGAAAGGATAAACAACAATGCATACAAATTGGACTTGCCTAGTGAGTATGGAAATATTAGTGCTACTTTCAATGTGGCTGACTTAACTTTTTTTGATACAGGTGATGAAAATGCTTATTCGAGGTCGAATTCTTTCGAAGAAGGAGGGGATGATGTAAACCCATTGGGACATAACATCATTGAAGACCCTTTACATGGCTTAGGAGGACCTATGACTAGAGCTAAAACCAAAAAGGCCCAAGAAGCACTTCGGCAACTCATATTTTCTATCATGGAAACAAGTGCAAATGGGACCAAGCATGAAGAGAAGGCTTTAATTTGCATAAGTCTTAATGAAGAGCTTAAGGAAGGCCACGGCCTAAGGGAGGATCCACCTTGATCTCTTTAGTTCTTACATTAGTAATTAGGACCATAAATAAGTGGGAGTTGTCTTAAAACCCACACTAGTTTAGGACTTTTATTTATCATGTCTTTAATTTAGGTGTCATTTTATTACATTTAATTTTATGAAGGTTCATGTCTTGTAGGAAAGGAGGCACGGTCACACTTAGAGATAAAGCAAAGAGATAGAACATTTGGATGAAAGCTTGGAGGGAAAAGATGCACGCCCAAAAGCTTAGAGATAAAGCAAGGAGATAGAACATTTGGATGAAAGCTTGGAGGGAAAAGAGCACGTCCAAAAGCTAAGAGATAAAGCAAGGAGATAGAGCATGGATGAAAAGCTTGGAGGGAAAATCTAGAGCCAAAAGCCACACGGCTATAATCAAGGGAGATCTAATCTCCACAAGATAAGGATCTCCTAATCTAATTTCCCCAAGTCCACACGGCTATAATTAAGGGAGATCTAATCTCCACAAGATAAGGATCTCCTAATCTAATTTTCAAACAAGCAAATCAAAAGGAGGATCAAATTATATCATCAACATGAAGATAATGGAAGATATTATTTCAACCACTCATCAAGGCAATCTCAATTCAAATCCACCATCACCATTCGTCCAACACATGAAGATTAGATTGAGATTAGATAGGATTAGTTTATCTTTTCATGCCTTTTGATTTTGGCAATGTAAACCGAATTCCTTTCCCTATATATATGACCCATATGCACAAGGAATAAAGTAGATTGAATTTTATGTTAATAACCATTGTTAGTGAGTTTTCTCCTAGCTTCTTGGCTGAGTCAAGACCCCTTGTTCTTATCAAGAGTATCATTCTCTTGTGGCGAACTTCACAAGGCTTATCAAACATTCCATTGTTTGTGGCGCCATTCCATCCCTAACCTTTTCCATATTCTCAAATCCACCATAAACACCAACACCAAACCGTGAGCAAGCACTCCTTGTTCATACAAACCGAAACCATCCATATACACATAAACAACCATCATTCCAATTCACATCATTACAAACCGTGCATCACTTTCATTCCATTCTACAATCACTTCATCAATTCTCAACAAATTGCAAGCCAACCGAGGCTAATCAAAGTACAAATATTCAAAGCAATCAAATAAGTTCCAACAAAGTGAATCATCAATCAACAAAGAGGACTTTCACAAGAAACGATCCTATAACAAAGGCAATCCACAAAGAGGTTGTCATCAAGTGGTCATCAGAGCTCAGTTCTTGCCTGAAAGTCACAATTATAATATCTTTATCAAAATAAGACTAAGGCATTGAATTTGAGGCAGCACCACAAGTAAGTGCAATTTCAAATTTTTCTTTCTAAAAATTCTTCTACTTCTACCCAAATTTCTTTCCCTTGGCCGAACCAAAAGCCATACATACACACAAAACCATACCCTAAACACATTACCCTACAAAAATCAAATCCATCCACAAAATACCCTACAAAACCGAGACATCCCAAGCACAAATCATCCAAAATACAACCCAAAACACCAAATACCTACACAAACCGAATATAAACCCTAACCCTAACCCAAACACATCAAGCCAAACACAAAACCTTAAACCTAACCCAAAAACCTACCCAAACCGAGACCAAAACCTAACCCTAACCCACAAAACCTACACAAACACTACCCTACAACCTACACACAATCCAGCCGAGCCACAAACCAAATAAATTGGTAATCTTGTGAACTTGTCACACGTTTTTGATACTACAACTTGATCACTTGACTCACTCAAGAATCAAAGGAGAAAATTGAGAGAAAAGTGAGAGAGTGTAAACACTTGAGAGAAGAGTAAGGAGAGTGACATTATGGCTAGTCCAGAAGATAGTGGTTCTCCATTATCACCAAGGACAGCCGTGCTACATGCCATGATAAGCACCCAATTTCAGGCCCTACAACGGCAAATGGATGAAATGAGAATAGATGTTAGGAGGCTGGAGGGTGACTCTAGTAGTGAGATAGATCATAGGAGAAGGAGGAGGAGAGATAGAAGAGGTGGCCGTGAGGATGAGGGCCATGGTGAGAGGAGGAATAGGTATGAGGAGGAGGAGGGCCGTGGTGAGAGGAGAGGTAGGCGAGAGGAGGATGAGTATGAGGGAGGATATGGGAGAGGAAGGTATGAGGAGGATGATTTTGAGGGTGGCCGTGAGGGAGGTGGTCGTGAGAGAGGAGGCCGTGGAGATAGGAGGAGGGAGGATAGGTTAGAGGGAGTAAAAATAAAAGTCCCTACATTCCTAGGACTTAATAACCCTGAGGCCTATCATGAGTGGGAGTTAAAGATGGAACAAGTGTTTGAATGCCAACACTATAGTGAGGAAAAGAAGGTAAAGGTTGCTGCCCTAGAATTTAAGGAATATGCTATGGTGTGGTGGGACCAGATCCAAAAGGAGAGGAGGAGGTATGGTGAGGAAGTAGTAAATACTTGGGGGGAGATGAAGAGGGTGATGAGGAGAAGGTTTGTTCCAAGTTCCTACCAAAGAGATGTGCATAACAAATTGCAAAGACTAACTCAAGGTAACAAATCGGTTGATGAATACTTCAAGGAGATGGAGCTGGCCTTACTTAGGTCCAACTTCCATGAGGACCGAGAAGCTACAATGGCTCGGTTCCTACATGGGTTGAACCCTGAAATTCAGGATATTGTGGAGCTTCAACCATATGTTGAGTTAGATGACCTTGTCCAAAAGGCCATCAAGGTAGAGCAACAAATCAAGAGGAGGAAGTCTAAGTACTCCTCTAATTCAACAACCAAGTATCCACCAAATACTTGGAAAGACAAAAGCAAGAAGGAGGGCAATGCAACAAAAGAAATTGTCCCTAGTTCTAAAGAAGCCGTGGGGACAACCAAGTCCCAAGGTAAGCAGCCCCTTGATCCAAATCAAAGGAGCCGTGATATAAAATGTTTTAAATGTTTGGGGCGTGGCCATATTGCGTCTCAATGCCCTACAAGAAGAACTATGATGGTTCTAAATGGGGACATTGAGTCCCAATCTGAGTCAGCTAGTGATGAAGAACATGACAATGAGGGTGATCTTAATATGCCCGATGGAGACCTACTCATGGTTAGGAGGCTCCTTGGGAGTCAAAACCGAAATCATGAGGAAAGTCAAAGAGAAAACATTTTTCATGCTCGCTGCCTTGTACAAGGTAACATATGTACCCTCATCATTGATGGAGGAAGTTGTGCTAACGTGGTTAGCACAAGAACGGTGTCTAAATTGAAGCTTATCACCAAGGCACACCCAACACCATATAGGCTGCAATGGCTTAATGATGTGGGGGAGATGGTCGTGAATAAGCAAGTTGAGGTCCCTTTTTCCATTGGAAAATATGAGGACATAGTCCTATGTGATGTGGTCAACATGGAGGCCAGCCATATGCTATTGGGAAGACCATGGCAATATGATAAAAATGCTACCCATGAAGGGCGTACTAACAAGTACACATTTATGCATAATAATCATAAAATGGTCTTATCACCCTTGTCCCCAAAACAAGTGAGTGATGATCAGCGTAGGCTGAAAGAAAAGATTGACCAAGAGAAAAAGGAGGTCACGGCTGAAACCATAGACTCTAGCCAAGTCAAGAAGAATGATCGAAAGGATCAAAAGAAAAGCTACTTTGTCACAAAAAGTGAAGTAAAGCATGCCCTAGTCACAAGGCAGCCCATGTACTTACTTTTGTGCCAAAGTTTTTGCTTAAATAGCACGGCTATTGATAAGGCTTCTATGCCTCAAAATTTGAAAGACTTCTTGAATGAGTTCAATGATGTATTCCCTGAAGAAGTCCCTAGTGGACTTCCACCTTTAAGGGGCATTGAACATCATATTGACTTGATTCCTGGTGCATCATTGCCCAATAGGCCTGCCTATAGGAGCAATCCTCAAGAGACTAATGAAATTCAAAAACAAGTCGAGGAATTTATGCACAAGGGTTGGGTTCAAGAAAGTCTAAGTCCTTGTGCAGTCCCAGTCATCCTAGTTCCAAAGAAAAATGGAGCCTGGAGGATGTGCACTGACTGTAGGGCCGTGAACAACATCACGGTCAAATATAGACATCCCATTCCTAGATTGGATGATCTCTTAGAGGAATTACATGGTGCCTGCATCTTCTCAAAAGTGGATTTGAAGAGTGGGTACCATCAAATTCGGATTAGAGAAGGGGATGAGTGGAAAACAGCCTTCAAAACAAAATATGGCTTGTACTAGTGGATGGTAATGCCTTTTGGCTTAACCAATGCGCCAAGCACATTTATGAGGCTGATGAACCACGTTCTAAGGGATTTCCTTGGAAAATTTGTTGTGGTGTACTTCGATGACATCCTAATATATAGCAAGAGTCTTGATGAACATTATGAACACCTAAAAAGTGTTTTGCTTATATTAAGGAAAGAGAAGCTATACGCCAACCTTGAGAAGTGCAGCTTCTGTGTTGATCACGTGATATTCCTTGGTTTCATAATCAGTTCTAATGGGGTACACGTAGATCCTGAAAAGATAAAGGCTATCCAAGAATGGCCCACTCCAAAAAGCACCACGGATGTGAGAAGTTTTCATGGCCTTGCAAGTTTTTATAGAAGGTTTGTCAAGGACTTTAGTACCTTGGCTGCACCTCTAAATGAAGTGGTCAAAAAGAATGTGGGGTTCCATTGGGGTGATAAGCAAGAAGAAGCCTTCAAAAGGCTTAAGGAGAAGCTCACACACGCTCCAATTTTGAGATTACCAAATTTTACAAAATCCTTTGAAATTGAGTGTGATGCTTCAAATGTTGGAATTGGGGCTGTGCTAATGCAAGATGGGCATCCTATTGCCTATTTTAGTGAGAAGTTAGGGGGGGCTGCCCTTAACTACTCTACATATGATAAAGAGCTATATGCCCTAGTGAGGGCCTTACAAACTTGGCAACATTATCTACTGCCCAAGGAATTTGTTATTCATAGTGATCATGAATCACTTAAATATTTAAAGGGGCAAGGCAAGCTAAACAAAAGACATGCCAAGTGGGTGGAATTTCTGGAGCAATTCCCTTATGTGGTTAAACACAAAAAGGGAAAAGCTAATGTGGTAGCTGATGCCTTATCAAGAAGGCATGCTTTGATTGCTACCTTAGAGACCAAGCTCTTAGGTCTCGAATGTGTGAAGGGCTTGTATGAACATGACCCTGATTTTGCTACACACTATGCCAAGTGCATGAATTCAGCCCATGAGGGTTATTATAGGCATGAAGGGTTTCTTTTTAAAGATAAAAGACTTTGTATCCCTAAGAGTTCTGTAAGGGATTTACTGTTGAGAGAAGCCCATGAAGGGGGGCTGATGGGTCATTTTGGTTCCCAAAAGACCCTTGATATATTGCATGATCACTTTTATTGGCCTCATATGAGGCGTGATGTTCAACTTTTATGTGAAAAATGCATTACTTGCAAACGGGCTAAGTCCAAGGCCATGCCTCATGGACTTTACACTCCATTGCCCGTCCCTGATTCACCATGGATAGACTTATCCATGGATTTCGTGGTTGCTTTACCACGAACTAAGAGTGGCAAAGATTCAATTTTTGTTGTAGTGGATAGATTTTCTAAAATGGCTCATTTTATACCTTGCAAAAAAATTGATGATGCTTGTCATATTGCAGGGTTATTCTTCAAAGAAGTGGTAAGGCTACATGGCTTACCAAGGAGCATAGTGAGTGATAGGGATGCCAAATTCCTAAGTCACTTTTGGAGAACCCTTTGGGGAAAGCTTGGCACAAAGCTTCTTTTCTCTACCACATGCCATCCTCAAACAGATGGGCAAACTGAAGTGGTCAATAGGACACTCTCTACCTTGTTGAGGGCTGTCCTAAGGAAGAACTTAAATGCATGGGAAGAGTGCCTTCCCCACGTGGAGTTTGCCTATAACAGGGCAACTCATAGTGCAACAAAGCATTCACCATTTGAAATTGTTTATGGTTTTAACCCACTAACTCCCCTTGATTTATTACCTTTTCCAGGTACATCATTGTTGAAACATAAAGATGGTAAAGCCAAGGCTGAGTATGTGAAGAAGCTACATGAGAAGGTGAAGGAACAAATTGAGAAGAGAACCGAGAGTTATGCAAGATCAGCCAACAAGGGAAGAAAGGAAGTCATCTTTGAACCAGGAGATTGGGTTTGGATCCATATGAGAAAAGAAAGATTTCCATCTCAAAGGAAATCAAAGCTTCAACCTAGAGGGGACGGCCCTTTTCAAGTCTTGGAAAGGATAAACAACAATGCATACAAATTGGACTTGCCTAGTGAGTATGGAAATATTAGTGCTACTTTCAATGTGGCTGACTTAACTTTTTTTGATACAGGTGATGAAAATGCTTATTCGAGGTCGAATTCTTTCGAAGAAGGAGGGGATGATGTAAACCCATTGGGACATAACATCATTGAAGACCCTTTACATGGCTTAGGAGGACCTATGACTAGAGCTAAAACCAAAAAGGCCCAAGAAGCACTTCGGCAACTCATATTTTCTATCATGGAAACAAGTGCAAATGGGACCAAGCATGAAGAGAAGGCTTTAATTTGCATAAGTCTTAATGAAGAGCTTAAGGAAGGCCACGGCCTAAGGGAGGATCCACCTTGATCTCTTTAGTTCTTACATTAGTAATTAGGACCATAAATAAGTGGGAGTTGTCTTAAAACCCACACTAGTTTAGGACTTTTATTTATCATGTCTTTAATTTAGGTGTCATTTTATTACATTTAATTTTATGAAGGTTCATGTCTTGTAGGAAAGGAGGCACGGTCACACTTAGAGATAAAGCAAAGAGATAGAACATTTGGATGAAAGCTTGGAGGGAAAAGATGCACGCCCAAAAGCTTAGAGATAAAGCAAGGAGATAGAACATTTGGATGAAAGCTTGGAGGGAAAAGAGCACGTCCAAAAGCTAAGAGATAAAGCAAGGAGATAGAGCATGGATGAAAAGCTTGGAGGGAAAATCTAGAGCCAAAAGCCACACGGCTATAATCAAGGGAGATCTAATCTCCACAAGATAAGGATCTCCTAATCTAATTTCCCCAAGTCCACACGGCTATAATTAAGGGAGATCTAATCTCCACAAGATAAGGATCTCCTAATCTAATTTTCAAACAAGCAAATCAAAAGGAGGATCAAATTATATCATCAACATGAAGATAATGGAAGATATTATTTCAACCACTCATCAAGGCAATCTCAATTCAAATCCACCATCACCATTCGTCCAACACATGAAGATTAGATTGAGATTAGATAGGATTAGTTTATCTTTTCATGCCTTTTGATTTTGGCAATGTAAACCGAATTCCTTTCCCTATATATATGACCCATATGCACAAGGAATAAAGTAGATTGAATTTTATGTTAATAACCATTGTTAGTGAGTTTTCTCCTAGCTTCTTGGCTGAGTCAAGACCCCTTGTTCTTATCAAGAGTATCATTCTCTTGTGGCGAACTTCACAAGGCTTATCAAACATTCCATTGTTTGTGGCGCCATTCCATCCCTAACCTTTTCCATATTCTCAAATCCACCATAAACACCAACACCAAACCGTGAGCAAGCACTCCTTGTTCATACAAACCGAAACCATCCATATACACATAAACAACCATCATTCCAATTCACATCATTACAAACCGTGCATCACTTTCATTCCATTCTACAATCACTTCATCAATTCTCAACAAATTGCAAGCCAACCGAGGCTAATCAAAGTACAAATATTCAAAGCAATCAAATAAGTTCCAACAAAGTGAATCATCAATCAACAAAGAGGACTTTCACAAGAAACGATCCTATAACAAAGGCAATCCACAAAGAGGTTGTCATCAAGTGGTCATCAGAGCTCAGTTCTTGCCTGAAAGTCACAATTATAATATCTTTATCAAAATAAGACTAAGGCATTGAATTTGAGGCAGCACCACAAGTAAGTGCAATTTCAAATTTTTCTTTCTAAAAATTCTTCTACTTCTACCCAAATTTCTTTCCCTTGGCCGAACCAAAAGCCATACATACACACAAAACCATACCCTAAACACATTACCCTACAAAAATCAAATCCATCCACAAAATACCCTACAAAACCGAGACATCCCAAGCACAAATCATCCAAAATACAACCCAAAACACCAAATACCTACACAAACCGAATATAAACCCTAACCCTAACCCAAACACATCAAGCCAAACACAAAACCTTAAACCTAACCCAAAAACCTACCCAAACCGAGACCAAAACCTAACCCTAACCCACAAAACCTACACAAACACTACCCTACAACCTACACACAATCCAGCCGAGCCACAAACCAAATAAATTGGTAATCTTGTGAACTTGTCACACGTTTTTGATACTACAACTTGATCACTTGACTCACTCAAGAATCAAAGGAGAAAATTGAGAGAAAAGTGAGAGAGTGTAAACACTTGAGAGAAGAGTAAGGAGAGTGACATTATGGCTAGTCCAGAAGATAGTGGTTCTCCATTATCACCAAGGACAGCCGTGCTACATGCCATGATAAGCACCCAATTTCAGGCCCTACAACGGCAAATGGATGAAATGAGAATAGATGTTAGGAGGCTGGAGGGTGACTCTAGTAGTGAGATAGATCATAGGAGAAGGAGGAGGAGAGATAGAAGAGGTGGCCGTGAGGATGAGGGCCATGGTGAGAGGAGGAATAGGTATGAGGAGGAGGAGGGCCGTGGTGAGAGGAGAGGTAGGCGAGAGGAGGATGAGTATGAGGGAGGATATGGGAGAGGAAGGTATGAGGAGGATGATTTTGAGGGTGGCCGTGAGGGAGGTGGTCGTGAGAGAGGAGGCCGTGGAGATAGGAGGAGGGAGGATAGGTTAGAGGGAGTAAAAATAAAAGTCCCTACATTCCTAGGACTTAATAACCCTGAGGCCTATCATGAGTGGGAGTTAAAGATGGAACAAGTGTTTGAATGCCAACACTATAGTGAGGAAAAGAAGGTAAAGGTTGCTGCCCTAGAATTTAAGGAATATGCTATGGTGTGGTGGGACCAGATCCAAAAGGAGAGGAGGAGGTATGGTGAGGAAGTAGTAAATACTTGGGGGGAGATGAAGAGGGTGATGAGGAGAAGGTTTGTTCCAAGTTCCTACCAAAGAGATGTGCATAACAAATTGCAAAGACTAACTCAAGGTAACAAATCGGTTGATGAATACTTCAAGGAGATGGAGCTGGCCTTACTTAGGTCCAACTTCCATGAGGACCGAGAAGCTACAATGGCTCGGTTCCTACATGGGTTGAACCCTGAAATTCAGGATATTGTGGAGCTTCAACCATATGTTGAGTTAGATGACCTTGTCCAAAAGGCCATCAAGGTAGAGCAACAAATCAAGAGGAGGAAGTCTAAGTACTCCTCTAATTCAACAACCAAGTATCCACCAAATACTTGGAAAGACAAAAGCAAGAAGGAGGGCAATGCAACAAAAGAAATTGTCCCTAGTTCTAAAGAAGCCGTGGGGACAACCAAGTCCCAAGGTAAGCAGCCCCTTGATCCAAATCAAAGGAGCCGTGATATAAAATGTTTTAAATGTTTGGGGCGTGGCCATATTGCGTCTCAATGCCCTACAAGAAGAACTATGATGGTTCTAAATGGGGACATTGAGTCCCAATCTGAGTCAGCTAGTGATGAAGAACATGACAATGAGGGTGATCTTAATATGCCCGATGGAGACCTACTCATGGTTAGGAGGCTCCTTGGGAGTCAAAACCGAAATCATGAGGAAAGTCAAAGAGAAAACATTTTTCATGCTCGCTGCCTTGTACAAGGTAACATATGTACCCTCATCATTGATGGAGGAAGTTGTGCTAACGTGGTTAGCACAAGAACGGTGTCTAAATTGAAGCTTATCACCAAGGCACACCCAACACCATATAGGCTGCAATGGCTTAATGATGTGGGGGAGATGGTCGTGAATAAGCAAGTTGAGGTCCCTTTTTCCATTGGAAAATATGAGGACATAGTCCTATGTGATGTGGTCAACATGGAGGCCAGCCATATGCTATTGGGAAGACCATGGCAATATGATAAAAATGCTACCCATGAAGGGCGTACTAACAAGTACACATTTATGCATAATAATCATAAAATGGTCTTATCACCCTTGTCCCCAAAACAAGTGAGTGATGATCAGCGTAGGCTGAAAGAAAAGATTGACCAAGAGAAAAAGGAGGTCACGGCTGAAACCATAGACTCTAGCCAAGTCAAGAAGAATGATCGAAAGGATCAAAAGAAAAGCTACTTTGTCACAAAAAGTGAAGTAAAGCATGCCCTAGTCACAAGGCAGCCCATGTACTTACTTTTGTGCCAAAGTTTTTGCTTAAATAGCACGGCTATTGATAAGGCTTCTATGCCTCAAAATTTGAAAGACTTCTTGAATGAGTTCAATGATGTATTCCCTGAAGAAGTCCCTAGTGGACTTCCACCTTTAAGGGGCATTGAACATCATATTGACTTGATTCCTGGTGCATCATTGCCCAATAGGCCTGCCTATAGGAGCAATCCTCAAGAGACTAATGAAATTCAAAAACAAGTCGAGGAATTTATGCACAAGGGTTGGGTTCAAGAAAGTCTAAGTCCTTGTGCAGTCCCAGTCATCCTAGTTCCAAAGAAAAATGGAGCCTGGAGGATGTGCACTGACTGTAGGGCCGTGAACAACATCACGGTCAAATATAGACATCCCATTCCTAGATTGGATGATCTCTTAGAGGAATTACATGGTGCCTGCATCTTCTCAAAAGTGGATTTGAAGAGTGGGTACCATCAAATTCGGATTAGAGAAGGGGATGAGTGGAAAACAGCCTTCAAAACAAAATATGGCTTGTACTAGTGGATGGTAATGCCTTTTGGCTTAACCAATGCGCCAAGCACATTTATGAGGCTGATGAACCACGTTCTAAGGGATTTCCTTGGAAAATTTGTTGTGGTGTACTTCGATGACATCCTAATATATAGCAAGAGTCTTGATGAACATTATGAACACCTAAAAAGTGTTTTGCTTATATTAAGGAAAGAGAAGCTATACGCCAACCTTGAGAAGTGCAGCTTCTGTGTTGATCACGTGATATTCCTTGGTTTCATAATCAGTTCTAATGGGGTACACGTAGATCCTGAAAAGATAAAGGCTATCCAAGAATGGCCCACTCCAAAAAGCACCACGGATGTGAGAAGTTTTCATGGCCTTGCAAGTTTTTATAGAAGGTTTGTCAAGGACTTTAGTACCTTGGCTGCACCTCTAAATGAAGTGGTCAAAAAGAATGTGGGGTTCCATTGGGGTGATAAGCAAGAAGAAGCCTTCAAAAGGCTTAAGGAGAAGCTCACACACGCTCCAATTTTGAGATTACCAAATTTTACAAAATCCTTTGAAATTGAGTGTGATGCTTCAAATGTTGGAATTGGGGCTGTGCTAATGCAAGATGGGCATCCTATTGCCTATTTTAGTGAGAAGTTAGGGGGGGCTGCCCTTAACTACTCTACATATGATAAAGAGCTATATGCCCTAGTGAGGGCCTTACAAACTTGGCAACATTATCTACTGCCCAAGGAATTTGTTATTCATAGTGATCATGAATCACTTAAATATTTAAAGGGGCAAGGCAAGCTAAACAAAAGACATGCCAAGTGGGTGGAATTTCTGGAGCAATTCCCTTATGTGGTTAAACACAAAAAGGGAAAAGCTAATGTGGTAGCTGATGCCTTATCAAGAAGGCATGCTTTGATTGCTACCTTAGAGACCAAGCTCTTAGGTCTCGAATGTGTGAAGGGCTTGTATGAACATGACCCTGATTTTGCTACACACTATGCCAAGTGCATGAATTCAGCCCATGAGGGTTATTATAGGCATGAAGGGTTTCTTTTTAAAGATAAAAGACTTTGTATCCCTAAGAGTTCTGTAAGGGATTTACTGTTGAGAGAAGCCCATGAAGGGGGGCTGATGGGTCATTTTGGTTCCCAAAAGACCCTTGATATATTGCATGATCACTTTTATTGGCCTCATATGAGGCGTGATGTTCAACTTTTATGTGAAAAATGCATTACTTGCAAACGGGCTAAGTCCAAGGCCATGCCTCATGGACTTTACACTCCATTGCCCGTCCCTGATTCACCATGGATAGACTTATCCATGGATTTCGTGGTTGCTTTACCACGAACTAAGAGTGGCAAAGATTCAATTTTTGTTGTAGTGGATAGATTTTCTAAAATGGCTCATTTTATACCTTGCAAAAAAATTGATGATGCTTGTCATATTGCAGGGTTATTCTTCAAAGAAGTGGTAAGGCTACATGGCTTACCAAGGAGCATAGTGAGTGATAGGGATGCCAAATTCCTAAGTCACTTTTGGAGAACCCTTTGGGGAAAGCTTGGCACAAAGCTTCTTTTCTCTACCACATGCCATCCTCAAACAGATGGGCAAACTGAAGTGGTCAATAGGACACTCTCTACCTTGTTGAGGGCTGTCCTAAGGAAGAACTTAAATGCATGGGAAGAGTGCCTTCCCCACGTGGAGTTTGCCTATAACAGGGCAACTCATAGTGCAACAAAGCATTCACCATTTGAAATTGTTTATGGTTTTAACCCACTAACTCCCCTTGATTTATTACCTTTTCCAGGTACATCATTGTTGAAACATAAAGATGGTAAAGCCAAGGCTGAGTATGTGAAGAAGCTACATGAGAAGGTGAAGGAACAAATTGAGAAGAGAACCGAGAGTTATGCAAGATCAGCCAACAAGGGAAGAAAGGAAGTCATCTTTGAACCAGGAGATTGGGTTTGGATCCATATGAGAAAAGAAAGATTTCCATCTCAAAGGAAATCAAAGCTTCAACCTAGAGGGGACGGCCCTTTTCAAGTCTTGGAAAGGATAAACAACAATGCATACAAATTGGACTTGCCTAGTGAGTATGGAAATATTAGTGCTACTTTCAATGTGGCTGACTTAACTTTTTTTGATACAGGTGATGAAAATGCTTATTCGAGGTCGAATTCTTTCGAAGAAGGAGGGGATGATGTAAACCCATTGGGACATAACATCATTGAAGACCCTTTACATGGCTTAGGAGGACCTATGACTAGAGCTAAAACCAAAAAGGCCCAAGAAGCACTTCGGCAACTCATATTTTCTATCATGGAAACAAGTGCAAATGGGACCAAGCATGAAGAGAAGGCTTTAATTTGCATAAGTCTTAATGAAGAGCTTAAGGAAGGCCACGGCCTAAGGGAGGATCCACCTTGATCTCTTTAGTTCTTACATTAGTAATTAGGACCATAAATAAGTGGGAGTTGTCTTAAAACCCACACTAGTTTAGGACTTTTATTTATCATGTCTTTAATTTAGGTGTCATTTTATTACATTTAATTTTATGAAGGTTCATGTCTTGTAGGAAAGGAGGCACGGTCACACTTAGAGATAAAGCAAAGAGATAGAACATTTGGATGAAAGCTTGGAGGGAAAAGATGCACGCCCAAAAGCTTAGAGATAAAGCAAGGAGATAGAACATTTGGATGAAAGCTTGGAGGGAAAAGAGCACGTCCAAAAGCTAAGAGATAAAGCAAGGAGATAGAGCATGGATGAAAAGCTTGGAGGGAAAATCTAGAGCCAAAAGCCACACGGCTATAATCAAGGGAGATCTAATCTCCACAAGATAAGGATCTCCTAATCTAATTTCCCCAAGTCCACACGGCTATAATTAAGGGAGATCTAATCTCCACAAGATAAGGATCTCCTAATCTAATTTTCAAACAAGCAAATCAAAAGGAGGATCAAATTATATCATCAACATGAAGATAATGGAAGATATTATTTCAACCACTCATCAAGGCAATCTCAATTCAAATCCACCATCACCATTCGTCCAACACATGAAGATTAGATTGAGATTAGATAGGATTAGTTTATCTTTTCATGCCTTTTGATTTTGGCAATGTAAACCGAATTCCTTTCCCTATATATATGACCCATATGCACAAGGAATAAAGTAGATTGAATTTTATGTTAATAACCATTGTTAGTGAGTTTTCTCCTAGCTTCTTGGCTGAGTCAAGACCCCTTGTTCTTATCAAGAGTATCATTCTCTTGTGGCGAACTTCACAAGGCTTATCAAACATTCCATTGTTTGTGGCGCCATTCCATCCCTAACCTTTTCCATATTCTCAAATCCACCATAAACACCAACACCAAACCGTGAGCAAGCACTCCTTGTTCATACAAACCGAAACCATCCATATACACATAAACAACCATCATTCCAATTCACATCATTACAAACCGTGCATCACTTTCATTCCATTCTACAATCACTTCATCAATTCTCAACAAATTGCAAGCCAACCGAGGCTAATCAAAGTACAAATATTCAAAGCAATCAAATAAGTTCCAACAAAGTGAATCATCAATCAACAAAGAGGACTTTCACAAGAAACGATCCTATAACAAAGGCAATCCACAAAGAGGTTGTCATCAAGTGGTCATCAGAGCTCAGTTCTTGCCTGAAAGTCACAATTATAATATCTTTATCAAAATAAGACTAAGGCATTGAATTTGAGGCAGCACCACAAGTAAGTGCAATTTCAAATTTTTCTTTCTAAAAATTCTTCTACTTCTACCCAAATTTCTTTCCCTTGGCCGAACCAAAAGCCATACATACACACAAAACCATACCCTAAACACATTACCCTACAAAAATCAAATCCATCCACAAAATACCCTACAAAACCGAGACATCCCAAGCACAAATCATCCAAAATACAACCCAAAACACCAAATACCTACACAAACCGAATATAAACCCTAACCCTAACCCAAACACATCAAGCCAAACACAAAACCTTAAACCTAACCCAAAAACCTACCCAAACCGAGACCAAAACCTAACCCTAACCCACAAAACCTACACAAACACTACCCTACAACCTACACACAATCCAGCCGAGCCACAAACCAAATAAATTGGTAATCTTGTGAACTTGTCACACGTTTTTGATACTACAACTTGATCACTTGACTCACTCAAGAATCAAAGGAGAAAATTGAGAGAAAAGTGAGAGAGTGTAAACACTTGAGAGAAGAGTAAGGAGAGTGACATTATGGCTAGTCCAGAAGATAGTGGTTCTCCATTATCACCAAGGACAGCCGTGCTACATGCCATGATAAGCACCCAATTTCAGGCCCTACAACGGCAAATGGATGAAATGAGAATAGATGTTAGGAGGCTGGAGGGTGACTCTAGTAGTGAGATAGATCATAGGAGAAGGAGGAGGAGAGATAGAAGAGGTGGCCGTGAGGATGAGGGCCATGGTGAGAGGAGGAATAGGTATGAGGAGGAGGAGGGCCGTGGTGAGAGGAGAGGTAGGCGAGAGGAGGATGAGTATGAGGGAGGATATGGGAGAGGAAGGTATGAGGAGGATGATTTTGAGGGTGGCCGTGAGGGAGGTGGTCGTGAGAGAGGAGGCCGTGGAGATAGGAGGAGGGAGGATAGGTTAGAGGGAGTAAAAATAAAAGTCCCTACATTCCTAGGACTTAATAACCCTGAGGCCTATCATGAGTGGGAGTTAAAGATGGAACAAGTGTTTGAATGCCAACACTATAGTGAGGAAAAGAAGGTAAAGGTTGCTGCCCTAGAATTTAAGGAATATGCTATGGTGTGGTGGGACCAGATCCAAAAGGAGAGGAGGAGGTATGGTGAGGAAGTAGTAAATACTTGGGGGGAGATGAAGAGGGTGATGAGGAGAAGGTTTGTTCCAAGTTCCTACCAAAGAGATGTGCATAACAAATTGCAAAGACTAACTCAAGGTAACAAATCGGTTGATGAATACTTCAAGGAGATGGAGCTGGCCTTACTTAGGTCCAACTTCCATGAGGACCGAGAAGCTACAATGGCTCGGTTCCTACATGGGTTGAACCCTGAAATTCAGGATATTGTGGAGCTTCAACCATATGTTGAGTTAGATGACCTTGTCCAAAAGGCCATCAAGGTAGAGCAACAAATCAAGAGGAGGAAGTCTAAGTACTCCTCTAATTCAACAACCAAGTATCCACCAAATACTTGGAAAGACAAAAGCAAGAAGGAGGGCAATGCAACAAAAGAAATTGTCCCTAGTTCTAAAGAAGCCGTGGGGACAACCAAGTCCCAAGGTAAGCAGCCCCTTGATCCAAATCAAAGGAGCCGTGATATAAAATGTTTTAAATGTTTGGGGCGTGGCCATATTGCGTCTCAATGCCCTACAAGAAGAACTATGATGGTTCTAAATGGGGACATTGAGTCCCAATCTGAGTCAGCTAGTGATGAAGAACATGACAATGAGGGTGATCTTAATATGCCCGATGGAGACCTACTCATGGTTAGGAGGCTCCTTGGGAGTCAAAACCGAAATCATGAGGAAAGTCAAAGAGAAAACATTTTTCATGCTCGCTGCCTTGTACAAGGTAACATATGTACCCTCATCATTGATGGAGGAAGTTGTGCTAACGTGGTTAGCACAAGAACGGTGTCTAAATTGAAGCTTATCACCAAGGCACACCCAACACCATATAGGCTGCAATGGCTTAATGATGTGGGGGAGATGGTCGTGAATAAGCAAGTTGAGGTCCCTTTTTCCATTGGAAAATATGAGGACATAGTCCTATGTGATGTGGTCAACATGGAGGCCAGCCATATGCTATTGGGAAGACCATGGCAATATGATAAAAATGCTACCCATGAAGGGCGTACTAACAAGTACACATTTATGCATAATAATCATAAAATGGTCTTATCACCCTTGTCCCCAAAACAAGTGAGTGATGATCAGCGTAGGCTGAAAGAAAAGATTGACCAAGAGAAAAAGGAGGTCACGGCTGAAACCATAGACTCTAGCCAAGTCAAGAAGAATGATCGAAAGGATCAAAAGAAAAGCTACTTTGTCACAAAAAGTGAAGTAAAGCATGCCCTAGTCACAAGGCAGCCCATGTACTTACTTTTGTGCCAAAGTTTTTGCTTAAATAGCACGGCTATTGATAAGGCTTCTATGCCTCAAAATTTGAAAGACTTCTTGAATGAGTTCAATGATGTATTCCCTGAAGAAGTCCCTAGTGGACTTCCACCTTTAAGGGGCATTGAACATCATATTGACTTGATTCCTGGTGCATCATTGCCCAATAGGCCTGCCTATAGGAGCAATCCTCAAGAGACTAATGAAATTCAAAAACAAGTCGAGGAATTTATGCACAAGGGTTGGGTTCAAGAAAGTCTAAGTCCTTGTGCAGTCCCAGTCATCCTAGTTCCAAAGAAAAATGGAGCCTGGAGGATGTGCACTGACTGTAGGGCCGTGAACAACATCACGGTCAAATATAGACTTCCCATTCCTAGATTGGATGATCTCTTAGAGGAATTACATGGTGCCTGCATCTTCTCAAAAGTGGATTTGAAGAGTGGGTACCATCAAATTCGGATTAGAGAAGGGGATGAGTGGAAAACAGCCTTCAAAACAAAATATGGCTTGTACGAGTGGATGGTAATGCCTTTTGGCTTAACCAATGCGCCAAGCACATTTATGAGGCTGATGAACCACGTTCTAAGGGATTTCCTTGGAAAATTTGTTGTGGTGTACTTCGATGACATCCTAATATATAGCAAGAGTCTTGATGAACATTATGAACACCTAAAAAGTGTTTTGCTTATATTAAGGAAAGAGAAGCTATACGCCAACCTTGAGAAGGCAGCTTCTGTGTTGATCACATGATATTCCTTGGTTTTATAATCAGTTCTAATGGGGTACACGTAGATCCTGAAAAGATAAAGGCTATCCAAGAATGGCCCACTCCAAAAAGCACCACGGATGTGAGAAGTTTTCATGGCCTTGCAAGTTTTTATAGAAGGTTTGTCAAGGACTTTAGTACCTTGGCTGCACCTCTAAATGAAGTGGTCAAAAAGAATGTGGGGTTCCATTGGGGTGATAAGCAAGAAGAAACCTTCAAAAGGCTTAAGGAGAAGCTCACATACGCTCCAATTTTAAGATTATCAAATTTTACAAAATCCTTTGAAATTGAGTGTGATGCTTCAAATGTTGGAATTGGGGCTGTGCTAATGCAAGATGGGCATCCTATTGCCTATTTTAGTGAGAAGTTAGGGGGGGCTGCCCTTA
>NW_017727917.1:38851-39094 GCF_001865875.1 Lupinus angustifolius
CTCATCCTATCCTCCTCCTCATCCTCAACCTCATCCTCATCTTCATCCCATCCTCATCCTCATCCTCCAATTACTCATCCTCATCATATCCCCGTGCTCATCCTATCCTCATCCTCCTCGTCCTTCTCATCCTATCCTCCTCCTAATCCTCATCCTCATCCTATCCTCCTCCTCATCCTCATCCTCAACCTCATCCTCATCCTCATCCTCGTCATCCTCATCCTATCTTCATCCTCTTCCTTA
>NW_017727917.1:39194-40333 GCF_001865875.1 Lupinus angustifolius
TCCTCATCCTCATCCTCATCCTCATTCTCATCATCATCCTCATCCTCATCCTATCCTTCTCCTCAACCTCATCCTCATCTTCATCCCATCCTGATCCTCATCCTCCAATTACTCATCCTCATCATATCCCCGTGCTCATCCTATCCTCATCCTCCTCCTCCTTCTCATCCTATCCTCCTCCTAATCCTCATCCTCATCCTATCCTCTTCCTCATCCTCATCCTATCCTCTTCCTCATCCTCATCCTATCCTCTTCCTCATCCTCATCCTATCCTCTTCCTCATCCTCATCCTATCCTCTTCCTCATCCTCATCCTATCCTCTTCCTCATCCTCATCCTATCCTCTTCCTCATCCTCATCCTATCCTCTTCCTCATCCTCATCCTATCCTCTTCCTCATCCTCATCCTATCCTCTTCCTCATCCTCATCCTATCCTCTTCCTCATCCTCATCCTATCCTCTTCCTCATCCTCATCCTATCCTCATCCTCCTCCTCCTTCTCATCCTATCCTCCTCCTAATCCTCATCCTCATCCCATCTTCGTCCTCATCCTCAACCTATCCTCATCCTCATCCTATCCTTCTCCTCAAACTCATCCTCATCCTCATCCTCCTCCTCCAACTCCTCATTATATCCTCGTCCTCATCCTATCCTCATCCTCCTCCGCCTCATCATCCTCATCCTCATCCTATCATCCTCCTCATCCTCATCTTATGCTCATTCTCATCCTCATCCTCCTCCTCCTCCTCATCCTATCCTCTTCCTACCCTCTTCTTCATCCTGATCCTCTTCCTTATCCTATCTTCGTCGCCATCCTCATCCTATCCTCATCCATATCCTCATCCTCATCATATCCTTATCCTCATCCTCCTCCCCATCCTAATCCCCATCCTCATCCTATCCTAATCCTAATCCTCATCCTCATCCTCATCTTATCCTCATCCAAACCTCATCCTCCTCCTTCTCCTCATCCTATCCTCATCCTCATCCTATCCTCGCCCTCATCCTATCCTAATCCTCATCCTAATCCCCATCCTCATCCTGCCCTATCCTAATCCTTATCCACATCCTCATCCTCATCCTCATCCCCATCCTCATCCTACCCTCCTGTTCATCCTCATCCTCTTCCTCATCTTATCTT
>NW_017727917.1:40433-42004 GCF_001865875.1 Lupinus angustifolius
CTTATCCTATCCTAATCCTCATCCTCATCCTCATCCTCATCCTCCTCCTCCAATTCCTCATCCTATCCTCATCCTCCTCCTCCAATTCCTCATCCTATCCTCATCCTCCTCCTCCAATTCCTCATCCTATCCTCATCCTCCTCCTCCAATTCCTCATCCTATCCTCATCCTCCTCCTCCAATTCCTCATCCTATCCTCATCCTCCTCCTCCAATTCCTCATCCTATCCTCATCCTCCTCCTCCAATTCCTCATCCTATCCTCATCCTCCTCCTCCAATTCCTCATCCTATCCTCATCCTCCTCCTCCAATTCCTCATCCTATCCTCATCCTCCTCCTCCAATTCCTCATCCTATCCTCATCCTCCTCCTCCAATTCCTCATCCTATCCTCATCCTCCTCCTCCAATTCCTCATCCTATCCTCATCCTCCTCCTCCAATTCCTCATCCTATCCTCATCCTCCTCCTCCAATTCCTCATCCTATCCTCATCCTCCTCCTCCAATTCCTCATCCTATCCTCATCCTCCTCCTCCAATTCCTCATCCTATCCTCATCCTCCTCCTCCAATTCCTCATCCTATCCTCATCCTCCTCCTCCAATTCCTCATCCTATCCTCATCCTCCTCCTCCAATTCCTCATCCTATCCTCATCCTC
Source organism: Lupinus angustifolius (assembly GCF_001865875.1). Taxonomy (NCBI): domain Eukaryota; kingdom Viridiplantae; phylum Streptophyta; class Magnoliopsida; order Fabales; family Fabaceae; genus Lupinus; species Lupinus angustifolius. The sequence goes on from NW_017727917.1 coordinate 41,086, forward strand.
CTCCTCCAATTCCTCATCCTATCCTCATCCTCCTCCTCCAATTCCTCATCCTATCCTCATCCTCCTCCTCCAATTCCTCATCCTATCCTCATCCTCCTCCTCCAATTCCTCATCCTATCCTCATCCTCCTCCTCCAATTCCTCATCCTATCCTCATCCTCCTCCTCCAATTCCTCATCCTATCCTCATCCTCCTCCTCCAATTCCTCATCCTATCCTCATCCTCCTCCTCCAATTCCTCATCCTATCCTCATCCTCCTCCTCCAATTCCTCATCCTATCCTCATCCTCCTCCTCCAATTCCTCATCCTATCCTCATCCTCCTCCTCCAATTCCTCATCCTATCCTCATCCTCCTCCTCCAATTCCTCATCCTATCCTCATCCTCCTCCTCCAATTCCTCATCCTATCCTCATCCTCCTCCTCCAATTCCTCATCCTATCCTCATCCTCCTCCTCCAATTCCTCATCCTATCCTCATCCTCCTCCTCCAATTCCTCATCCTATCCTCATCCTCCTCCTCCAATTCCTCATCCTATCCTCATCCTCCTCCTCCAATTCCTCATCCTATCCTCATCCTCCTCCTCCAATTCCTCATCCTATCCTCATCCTCCTCCTCCAATTCCTCATCCTATCCTCATCCTCCTCCTCCAATTCCTCATCCTATCCTCATCCTCCTCCTCCAATTCCTCATCCTATCCTCATCCTCCTCCTCCAATTCCTCATCCTATCCTCATCCTCCTCCTCCAATTCCTCATCCTATCCTCATCCTCCTCCTCCAATTCCTCATCCTATCCTCATCCTCCTCCTCCAATTCCTCATCCTATCCTCATCCTCATCCTCATCCTCCTCCTCATCCTCATCCTATCCTCCTCTTCATCCAAGTCCTATCCTCAACCCATCTTCGTCCTCATCCTCTTCCTC
>NW_017727917.1:42104-43225 GCF_001865875.1 Lupinus angustifolius
ACGTCCTCATTCTATCCTTATCCTCATCCTCATCCTACCCTCCTCTTCCTCCTCATCCTCTTCCTCATCCTCATCGTATCCTCGTCCTCCTCCTCATCCTCATCCTATCCTCTTCCTCATCCTCATCGTATCCTCGTCCTCCTCCTCATCCTCATCCTATCCTCTTCCTCATCCTCATCGTATCCTCGTCCTCCTCCTCATCCTCATCCTATCCTCTTCCTCATCCTCATCGTATCCTCGTCCTCCTCCTCATCCTCATCCTATCCTCTTCCTCATCCTCATCGTATCCTCGTCCTCCTCCTCATCCTCATCCTATCCTCTTCCTCATCCTCATCGTATCCTCGTCCTCCTCCTCATCCTCATCCTATCCTCTTCCTCATCCTCATCGTATCCTCGTCCTCCTCCTCATCCTCATCCTATCCTCATCCTCATCCTCATCCTACCCTCCTCTTCCTCATCCTCTTCCTCCTCCTATCCTCGTCCTCATCCTCGTCCTCATCCTCCTCCTATTGCTATCCTCATCCTCATCCTCCTGTTCCTCCTTATCCTCATCCTATCCTAATCCTGGTCCTCATCCTGTCCTAATCCTGGTCCTCATCCGCATTGACATCCTCATCCTCATCCTATCCTCATCCTCATCCTTATCCTCTTCCTCATCCCATCTTCGTCCTCACCCTCATCCAATTCTCCTCCTCATCGTATCCTCGTCCTCCTCCTCATCCTCATCCTCATCCTTATCCTCTTCCTCATCCCATCTTCGTCCTCACCCTCATCCAATTCTCCTCCTCATCGTATCCTCGTCCTCCTCCTCATCCTCATCCTCGTCCTCCTCCTCATCCTCATCCTCGTCCTCCTCCTCATCCTCATCCTCGTCCTCCTCCTCATCCTCATCCTCGTCCTCCTCCTCATCCTCATCCTCGTCCTCCTCCTCATCCTCATCCTCGTCCTCCTCCTCATCCTCATCCTCATCCTCATCCCCATCCTCATCCTACCCTCCTCTTCATCCTCATCCTATCTTCGTCCTCATCCTCGTCCTATTCTCTTTCTCATCCTCATCCTATACTCTTCCTCATCCTCATCCCCTTACTCATCCCCATTCTCATCCTATCCTAATCCTCATC
>NW_017727917.1:43325-50927 GCF_001865875.1 Lupinus angustifolius
ATAAATAAGAGTTAGTAAAAATTTCCTATATAAACAATATATTATCAATCATTCATATATATTGCTTTTATTTATGTATCAATAATAATTAACATATTAAAGATATATAATATACTATCAATATATTAAACACTTATATTAGCAATACATTTATATAAAATAGATATTGGGTGGCTTGTGGATACAAGTATTATCATATCATATTGGGCACATCTGATATCTCACAAAAGTGTGTTACTTCATGTATCACTATGTATGATTGGTTAAAAAAAATTATTTAAGTTAAAAATTTAACAAATCACAAACATTGACACATAAAGTAATATATTTCTTGAGACAGAAGATATCATATATCCATTTATGAGTATTAGTCAAGTCATAAAAGTATTTTTCTAATGAATATTTTGTATATTATGATTTACTATATTAATTTATTTTAATTTTATAATAACTTTAGTGGTGGAATAAAATGATAAAAGCTAAATTTTATTCATATAATATTTATTTTAATATATATTGATCATCATAAAATATATAAATATATAATTGTACTTGATAATAGGGGTGAACAAACTCGACCATACCCCGCTCATTCAATTTGGCTCGATAGGGTCCAAATAGAGTCGAATCTCATCAGGTTTAGGGTTGAGTTCAGATTCAAAAAGTAAACCCAAACAATATTGAGGATCGGGTAAGGGACAAACATGACCTGACCCAACCCGTCACATGGACACTTAGTCATTATGTTTGTATGTGCCTATATTCAATTGTGGATAGAGTAATGACATATATTTGGTTGAAAGTATTATTGATTTTCTAATTTTTTCATCATATATACATAATTAACAATATATATACATATATCATTTATATATCAATTTAAGTATCCCTCATAATTTGTAAAATATTGATAAATCTTTATCTAAAAAAATATACATTATCTTAAATCGGGTCTAGAGACAAATTTAAAAGTTGACATGATCCATATTTGTGATCAGATTAGCTTCTAATCTATGGTTGAGTCTATGTTAAAAAAAATAATTCTAATAAAATTTAGGTTAAGATAAAAGATAAACCTTCATGCCAACCCGAAATATGCTAACCCGACTTGAAAACACGATGAATGCCCATGAATATCAGCAAATATGTATACGGTCCGATATTTACTACCCGTACCCGCTATATAGTACCTGCACCCACTCATTGGCATATGCAGAGTGGATATGTGGACTCCCATTACCCAAGCCCAAGCAGTTGAAAGCCTTCTATTTATTTATATTTTATAAAAAAAACATTTGATTTTGGTTGGGACGAATAGGATTATTGGATTGGGACAATAGCCCACTAAATCCGAACCGAAGCTATAGAAATAGATGAATGAATGAATCAGATAATTGATATGCAATAGCATTAGTCACAGAATAATACAACGAAGTAGCACACACTGAGAAAGATAAGAGAAGGAGTGAAGTAAACAAAAGAAGGAAGAGATAAACTGAAATCTCCAAAACCCTAAAATGGACGATGGAGACAATTCCCGCAAGAGAACCAGAGATCCACACTCCGAACGCAATCGCGATTCCAAGCACCGCACTAGCACCCACCGCGATTCCGATGATCACCACCGCCATCACCACCATCGATCATCGGATAAGAAGAGAGAAGGAAGCAGGGATATGGATAGGGTTTACGATAGAGAAGAGAGAGAAGGAAGCAAAAGCAGGGTGAAGAGTCGCAATGAGGAGATGGAAGATTCAGTGGAGAGACGCCACTCCTCATCTCATCATTTGCATAAGAGGAAAGATAGAGAGCACAATGACGAGGATAGGGAATTGGAGTATAAGAGAATTAGGGTTACTGAGGATAAGAGTGAAGGAAGGAGGGAACGGAGGAAGTTTGGGGATAAAGTTAAGAAGGAAGAAGATGATCACATTCAAATACAAGAAGAACAAAATCTGAAACAATCAATTTCTAATCACCACTTTGATGGTGCCCAGGCTTCTTCATCTCCCAATGGGAAAGTTTCTCTACAAAATGTGAGTTGTCCTGATATTTGTCTTTTGTCGGTGAAATAAATTGATTTGTATATTTCTTTACATGCTAATAGATTGTATTGTACGACTCCTAATGTTCATAGCAATGCCAATACATGGGATGCTAATTACAAATTTCACCTCAAATTACAGGATTGTTTAGTTTATGTTACTTCTGTAAATGCATTAGTAAATCAGGGGTATTTGGATGAGCTTATTGAGAGTTCATTTGGGTTTATAAGAACACCTTACAAAACAAGCTTGTGAAATAGTTTATAATCGAACTTAGCTCATTTAAATAAACTTTTATGAAAAGCTTACAGAAATAAGCTCTTTTTAGCTTATTACAGAAGGTAAGCACTTAATTAAGCTGTTTATTGAACTACAACAAGAATGCTAATTTACTCTAGAATCGAGAAGTGATACGAGAATCTTTAAAAGATATAGTCGTCCATGAGTATCGAGCTAGAACGATTGTCTCGTGTTTATTATTATTTGATAGGTTGATGATTTACAAGAGGTATATGTTTTCTTTTCTTACCCTTATATTATTTTGATTTATGTTTCTGTTGAAATTACTTATCTGTTTACTTTTGTGTTTCCTAATTCCTCTTTTTGTATTTCCTTTTGGAATATTTGGAAGTACACACATTCACTGTTGTTTTATCCTTGCTGTTTCAGGGCTCTGCTATGGGATTGCCTTCTGTGGCGCTGAAGAGTGTGCCTGAGGCATCTTTGGCCCTGAATCCTCCCTCTCCTATCAAGGTATCTTCGATTACTACCACAAATGAAAATAAGGGAGTTAATATTACCAGGTCTCATGAGGTTACTGGAAAATCTAGTACAGATGGGTCTTCTTCAACTGCTGGAAAAAGTCGAAGCCTATCTTTTGATGCTTTAGCTAAAGCTAAGAAAGCTTTACAAATGCAGAAGGAGTTGGCAGAGAAGCTGAAGAAAATTCCTCAGGTAAGATGTGCTTTATTTTTACTCATAAGTATCTTTTATCAGTTGGATAATTCTCATCAGTAACTACATGCTGATTCTGATTCACTTTCCCACAATTAAAAACTATTTATATTTATTCATGTTCCTCTAAAATGCATTAAGTTTTATGCTATTGGTTGTGCAGTTGAATAGGAGTTCTACCTCTAATTTGCAAGGAAGCACTCATTTAGGTTCAAAAGATGAATCTACTGTGCCCTCTGTTACTGCTGGAGTTGCACCAAAAACTGCTTTCCCAGCTCCTTCAGGGTCTCTTGCAAAAATGTCAGTTTTTCCTTCAGCTGTGCCTGCTACTTTGGCAAATCCTCAAGCTAGTGGTGCAACTGCTCCCGGTATTGCAAATCTACCCAACTATGAAGCTGTCAGGCGTGCTCAGGAGCTTGCTGCTAGGATGGGATTTCGTCAAGATCCACAATTTGCTCCTCTGATAAACATGTTTCCTGGCCAGATGGTAACAGATATTTCTATCCCACAGAAACCCACCAAGGCCCCTGTCCTTCGTCTTGATGCCCAGGGAAGGGAAATAGATGAACATGGAAATGTTGTTAATGTGGCTAAGCCTAGCAACCTTAGCACATTGAAGGTATTTAGTCAATTGTATCTTTCTGTCAGTTATCTGCTTCTAATTGGGATTTTTTATCTTAATCATAGACTCTATGTCGAAACTTTCCAGGTCAACATTAACAAACAGAAGAAAGAGGCATTTGAAATACTAAAACCTGTATTGGATGTGGATCCTGAATCAAATCCTCATTTTGACCCAAGGATGGGTATCAACAAAACAAAGCTCTTGCGTCCTAAGAAGTCGTCTCTCGAATTTGTAATAGAAGGAAAATGGTCAAAAGATGCTGAAGCAATAAAACTGAAGGTACCCACTCTCTAGTAGTGACTTGCCCTTATGCTCTTTCAATTGTCTTATATGTTCTCTGCTGTTGTTTGGTTCATGTAGAGTAAATTTGGAGCAGCTCAGGCAAGAGAGCAGAAGGCTAAGCAAGCACAATTGGCAAAGGCAAAGGCTGCTCCTGATATAAATCCAAACCTAATAGAAATAACAACAGAGAGAGTTATTAAAGAAAAACCTAAGGACCAAATTCCAGAAACTGAATGGTGGTAAGTTTATGCTTTGTACTTGTGGCTTCTAAATAACTATTATGTTTGTGAAAGTGACGAAGTGTAGGACTTGCATTAAGGGTGTTATTTTAGTCACATAAATTGAAGCGATGAAGAATTGTTTAGCAACTATACCATATATTAATGTTTTATTACCACTATTTCCATTCATTGTTTCTAGTGCTAATAATGATGCTAGTACAAGTGATAAGAACTAGGATCAGAATCTCAACACAGAACAAAAATATTGAGTGCATATATATCCTCACTATATATATATATATATCCTTACCACTCGTACAGTCGTGCTACATCACTATGTTCTTTTTCCTTGTAGAAAAAGATTCTAGTAAGAGGATGATATCTATCAGAGACAAACTGAAATAGACCAGTGAGGCTGTTGCTGTTTGAAAAAGACTATTAAAATGTCATTTGAATGGAAAAAGACTTGAACATGAACAGTTTGAGACAAGTTTTATTTGGTGAATGTAGTGTTGCCAGTATTTAAGCAATTCACCAAATAATCAGAATAATGTTTCAGTCCTCCCCCGCTTTGTTCATTTTTCTATAATTATTAACTTTATTGTCTGAATTTATCAGGGACCTTCCTCTTCTACATTTTGGAAATTATGGTGACCTTGCTAATGGAACTTTAGCTGAAGATAAAGTGAAATTGGAAAAAATCACTTTTTATGTGGAGCATCCTCGTCCTATTGAACCACCTGCTGAGCCTGCCCCTCCTCCACCTCAACCCCTCAAGCTAACCAAGAAAGAGCAGAAGAAACTCCGTACACAAAGGCGCCTGGCTAAGGAGAAAGATCGGCAGGAGATGATAAGACAGGGTGTCATAGAACCCCCAAAACCAAAGGTCAAGATTAGCAATTTAATGAAGGTACTGGGCTCTGAAGCAACTCAAGATCCTACCCGGGTTGAAAAGGAAATACGCAGTGCAGCTGCTGAGCGTGAACAGGCCCACATCGATAGGAATATTGCACGCAAGCTTACTCCTGCTGAGTTGCGGGAGAAGAAAGAAAAGAAGCTGTTTGATGACCCAAGTACACTGGAGACACTTGTCTCACTTTACAGGATTAATGACCTCTCACATCCAAAGGCCCGCTTTAGAGTTGATGTTAATGCACAAGAGAACCGTTTGACTGGATGTGCTGTGATTTGCGATGGTGTTAGTGTTGTTGTGGTTGAAGGTGGAAGCAAATCAATTAAGAGGTATGGGAAGCTTATGCTTAAACGAATTAACTGGAGTGATTTTACAAAAGAGACAGAAGAAAATGAGGATTCAGATGATGATAAGCCGGCCAATAAGTGTGTTCTGGTGTGGCAAGGAAGTGTTGCCAAAACAAGCTTCCATAGGTTCAGTGTTCATGATTGCATCACTGAAGCAGCTGCTCGTAAAGTTTTTGCAGATGCTGGTGTTCCTCATTATTGGGATCAAGCTTTCAACTTTGTGGAAGATGAAGCTGTTTGAATTGTCGTCTAAGTGTTTTTCTTTAAACATCATTATCCCGCCTTTACTGAAGTCTTTTGGTGAGTGATCTCCTCTACAATATTTATTAAGTAGTGATTTAAACAAATAAGAAATACAATATCTGCTAGTGCTCCCTTGTTTCCTGTGTCCAATGGTGTCCACAAATTTTATAAATTTTTCTGCTGTAAACTTTTTTGACCGAGCCTATTGTCATTTTGTATTGTATAAAGAATTTTCCTAATTAAGATTATCATAATTTATTATTAGTATGATATAAAATACATAAAATAAAGTATCATGTAATTACAAGTCGAATTGGGTGTATCCAAAATGTGAATGTTGAACTAAAAACATTGAATATATTTTAGAATTCTTAGATAGTTCAACTAGGTTTGTGTCAGCTTGTGATATTAGGTAGAATCATGTCTTATCCACCTCTGAATTTGGATATTTAAATTTGCACCTATCCGTTATATGTCTATAATATAGTATAAAGTTTACAAAAATGGGGTTTACGAGAGTTATGAAAATAAAGCCTTTAGATGCGGTATTGATGGAGAGAGGATTGATTTGAGATATTGATGAAGGGATATGAAGTGGTAGGAGACGTAAGTAATACATTATATTTTATCCATACGTTAATATATGATTGGCTTGAGATAGAGATGGATATTCCCATGCCCTACACGAGTGTCAAATATATGTAATCCGGTAGGGTAAGGTAAGGGAGGGAGTCATTTTACAAAGTCAACCACACATCTCCAATCACCTTCCAAACAAATGCTTCATTGCAATTTAGTGGAGTATGTGACATGAGCTTTTCACTTGCACCATTATAAATAATTCATTCCTCATTATATATTAAAGCCCAGCTTTTTATATTTCTATCTACTATTTTTGCTTTATGTAATACTAGCGTGTTGACAGGCACTACCGTGTCTGTCAATCCGCTTTCCTATTGTTTGTAATGTGTATTCTACATATTAAGTTGTATTATACGTTTGAGTTAATTGTTTAATCTTAAAGAAATGATGCATAATACATATAGAATTGTGTTCATTAAGAATAGAGTCTTGATATCTTCACTTAATTTTATTTTTTTCTAGCGTGTTAACAAACACTACTAGGTCTGTCAACCCAATTTCCTATGTGTATTCTACATATAAAAGTGATTTTTATCTAATTAATTAAAATTTATTGAGTAAATCTATTGCATTGGTCACAATGTATATCCATTAAATTAAAAAATAGGAATGCATAAAATATATTGCATTGGTCACAATGTATGCCATTGAATAAAGAGTATGTGAATATTTGACATTTAAAACATACAGACTACACGTTACAAACAATATGAAAGCGGGTTGACAGATATAGTAGTACCTGTCAACATGCTAGAAAATAAAATTAAGTGAAGATATCAAGACTCTATTCTTGATGAACACAATTGTATATGCATCATTTCTTTAAGATTGAACAATTGCCTCAAACGAATATATAAATGTTTAGTAGTATAAGTATATATAAGAATATATAAAGATGAAATTAGAAGTTATAAAGATGAAATTAGAAATTATAAAATAAAATTAGAACTTATAAAATATGAAATAGGAAAACCCAAAATAACTTGTTTTTCCTTTATTAAGTAGTATAAATATGCAACTTATAGTTAATATATTTGAGGTGGTTATATAGGATTATATGATCTTTTTAAATTAAATTTTTGAAAGGCAAAATAGGAATATATAAATTATGTCATGGTGGTAATTACATCATGTTTTAACTTTATATATACTAGCGTGTTGACATGCACTGTCGTGCCTGTCAACCCGCTTTCCTATCGTTTGTAATGTATAGTTTGTATTTTATAAATTCAAATATAATTTTTTGCGCTAAATTTACGGTTGAATTTATTCAATTGGTCTAATATTCAATTTTTTAAATACACTTTTAAAATAAGAAGATAATAATGAT
>NW_017727917.1:51027-51731 GCF_001865875.1 Lupinus angustifolius
TCTTGATATCTTCACTTAATTTTATTTTTTTCTAGCGTGTTAACAAACACTACTAGGTCTGTCAACCCAATTTCCTATGTGTATTCTACATATAAAAGTGATTTTTATCTAATTAATTAAAATTTATTGAGTAAATCTATTGCATTGGTCACAATGTATATCCATTAAATTAAAAAATAGGAATGCATAAAATATATTGCATTGGTCACAATGTATGCCATTGAATAAAGAGTATGTGAATATTTGACATTTAAAACATACAGACTACACGTTACAAACAATATGAAAGCGGGTTGACAGATATAGTAGTACCTGTCAACATGCTAGAAAATAAAATTAAGTGAAGATATCAAGACTCTATTCTTGATGAACACAATTGTATATGCATCATTTCTTTAAGATTGAACAATTGCCTCAAACGAATATATAAATGTTTAGTAGTATAAGTATATATAAGAATATATAAAGATGAAATTAGAAGTTATAAAGATGAAATTAGAAATTATAAAATAAAATTAGAACTTATAAAATATGAAATAGGAAAACCCAAAATAACTTGTTTTTCCTTTATTAAGTAGTATAAATATGCAACTTATAGTTAATATATTTGAGGTGGTTATATAGGATTATATGATCTTTTTAAATTAAATTTTTGAAAGGCAAAATAGGAATATATAAATTATGTCATGGTGGTAATTACATCA
>NW_017727917.1:51831-60813 GCF_001865875.1 Lupinus angustifolius
TTTGTAATGTATAATTTGTATTTTAGAATCTCAAATATAATTTTTTACGCTAAATTTACGGTTGAATTTATTCAATTGGTCTAATATTCAATTTTTTAAATACACTTTTAAAATAAGAAGATAATAAGGATAAAATAAGAAAATAATATTATATGGTTTTTTGGTAGAAATAAAAAGATACTGAGGGCAAAATAGGAAAACACAAATTACACCATGATGGGTGGTTATTTTGTGTTTTCCCTTTATTAATAGTATAGATAGTAAGTATAGATATAGATATTTTAGCTTTTTAAGTCATTATGATTTGGGTTTAATATGTATACACTGATAGTGTAAGTGTTTTTTACACTGTCAGCAAATCTCCACCATTCATATGTTAACTACCATTAACTTTTAAACAAAAGTATTACAAATCAGTGGTTGATGATATGCTGACTTTACACGGTCAGTGCACAGATTTTAAACTCTTATGATTTAAAGGGACATAAAACAAGTATTAAACTAAAATTTAATTTCAACAGAATAGTTATTATTTAACTGACGTAATTCGTACACAGGCAACTCAAAGTATCCTTCATATTTCCTTACTGTACCAAATACAACGGATATGTAATTGTATGGGACATGGATCGTGGAGAGGGGATTGTTTTTGTTTTTCTTTCTTATATTCTAAATAAAATGATAAAAATAAAAATCCTCTCTACTATACCAGAACATCAAATATTACAAAAAAATAAAAAAAGGAAAAATTACAATGATTTGACACTCCTACAATGAAATAATATTTGTATCATTAATATTAAAAGAATAAACAAAAACTCTTTTTGGAAGATCCTTGTTCATTATAGAAATACAGAGAACCATTGTAATTAATAACCGCATTGCCCACATGTTAACTTATCTTATTTGGATTGTCCTTAAGATTTTTTTTTTTTTTGTAAAAATAATAACTAAAAAAGACTTATGTATTTTAATGTTTGGAAAAAAATGATTTTTCGTTTTCACTTAAATAATCAACTTGCATTTTCTGTAAAGACCCACAATTTCTCTTTCTTTCTCCATTTCTTTACCAACTGGAATTTGTAGGCGTTGTTGTAAAAAAATAATTAGTATTCAAAGCAACAAAGTTATTCAAGTTCTAGAGCAGACGTGTAGAAATGCAGAGATAAAATGTTGCTGTATTTTTTATTTTTTAGCCACCAAGAGAGAAATGACAATGATATAAGAATAAGATAAAACCCATTAGGCCATTAACCAACCATTCTACATAAACTATTAGTTTTGTTACATTTGGCTCCAGCTTTTGAAGCATTGTTATCATTTAGAGTAGGTGATATAAGAAAAACTTGGATACGTCATATCTAAAAACAAGTGTATTTATGTTTTTTGATATTATTTTGTATGACTAAATTTTAATTGAAATTAAATTCTTAATGTGTTGACAATGTTTTATTAATTATCTCCACACAAGTCTTTCTCTTTGCTTAAATATGAAATCTGCAAGAATTTTGATAAAGTCAATATTGTTTATCACAATACAGCTACCATACTTGATAGTTAACACGGTTTCTTGATCTCAACCAAGACAGCATCTCACTGCAACTTCGTCCTTCACATTCTCCTTTGCATTAGTCAAATATGCCTTTCTCATTATATGTTTGAGTTTGCACAGTTGACCAAGAGATAAAAAATAAACATATATGGTGCAACTTGGACCTTATAGTTCTATATAAGTGTAACATTTCATGTTCATATCACCCAACAACAGTTCATTTAATTTTCTGCTAATTTGTGGAAAGAACCCTTTCGATATGGCTGCAAGTTTTGTCTCGGTGTCTTTTCCTAGCTTCAAATTCAAGTATTTGTTGATTTTTACATGTCTTATTGGAATAGTTTCAGCTCAGTTATCTACTAAATTCTATGATAAGACGTGCCCTAAAGCTGTTAAAACCATTACAAAAGCAGTGGATGAAGCTGTGTCCACTGAACCTCGAATGGGTGCATCCTTGCTAAGACTCCATTTTCATGATTGCTTTGTTCAGGCAAGTCTTATTTCACTCATCATATTATGCAATTGCTGCATGAGTCTCAATATTATTCAGCATGTGAATAATGTGCTAATTGCCAAAGAATTGGGGAGTTGTGTTTAGAATCATTTCAAATAAAATTGCATTACTTTGTAATCTTGTTTCCATAGTAGACTTTTTTCATCTACAAATGTAGGCATATTGAGCCAGACCATGTTAAACTGTGCATGATTATTTGCCATTTTTTTCTTATGCAAGTAACTACAGAATAAAATGTAGTATTCCTCAAACAGTTTGAAACTGTACTAGTACACTGTGTATTAGATGACATTCACATATGTATTAATTTCTTGGATTAAAAGTTTGACATATATATAATATGCAACTTGTGTTTCTTCTAATATATTAATTTCAACTTTCACTTTATACATTGTGTTTTATGTAGGGATGTGATGCATCAGTATTGTTAGATGACACAGCAAATTTCACGGGTGAAAAAAATTCTTTCCCAAACGCTAATTCCCTTAGAGGGTTTGAAGTCATAGACAACATAAAATCTGCATTGGAAGAGTTGTGCCCTGCAACTGTCTCTTGTGCTGATATACTAGCCGTTGCAGCAAGCGAATCTGTTGGTGCTGTAAGTATATTATATATATATATAATTATATACATTACAATCTAATTAAATTCATCAAATTAATTAAGATTTCATATAGTGTAAGTTGTTATTATTATCATTATATATGATGGAGAGTAATGTAAGACAACTTTAATTATGTCAGCTTGGTGGACAAAGATGGAACGTACCATTAGGGAGAAGAGACTCAATTACTGCAAGTTTAAGTGAAGCTAATTCAGATTTACCTGCTCCCTTTTTGGATCTTAGTGGCCTTATCACTGCTTTCGCCAAGAAAAATTTCACAACTGAAGAAATGGTTACTTTATCAGGTATTTTTATTTATTACAGCATGTGTGAAGCTCAAAGGAAAACTACACCTAATTAAGTCAACATGTCTCATTTGAAGTAACACATGTTAACTTTTTATTTATTCCATTAGTTAAGAGTATTTTTAGGTTAATTTATTAGGAAAATACTATATAGTATTACTCAAAGGTTTATTAGCCTAGATTGATTATTCTCATTTTCTCATAATATATATCTCAATTTTCATAATAACAAGTGTTTGTAATACTGTTCCAGGAGCTCACACGATAGGGCAAGCGAGGTGCATACTTTTCAGAAATAGGATTTATAATGAGACCAACATAGATTCCTCATATGCAGCAGCATTGCAAGCAGCATGTCCCTTTGAAGGTGGTGATGATAATTTGTCTCCTTTTGATACCAAAACTTCAGCCACTTTTGACAATGCTTACTATCAGAACTTGGTGAACTTGAAGGGTCTTGTTCACTCTGACCAACAACTCTTTGTTAATGGATCAGGAATCACAGATGGTCAAGTAAGTAGGTATAGCAGAAACTTGGGAAATTTCAAGAAAGACTTTTCAGATGCAATGTTAAAGATGAGCATGATTACTCCTTTAACTGGCTCTGATGGTCAAATCAGGACTAACTGCCATTTCATCAATGCCTAATCTAATATTTTAATGCTTCTTTCAGTTGAGTTTTGATGAAAAATAAAAACTCTAAAGTCAGGACTATTAAGTTTTTTATTACTTTTCTTTCTCCTTTAAAATTCATTTTATAAACGAATCCTGAAAAGTATTTAAATACAACTTATGTTAATTTACGGATGTATTTGTGGTCTATTTAATTTATTATCCATGTCAAATGTATAATTTAAATATGCAACGTTGATAAAGTATATATGATTTGTTGTGTGATACGTGATCCGATAAGATTTGATCAATATTTTATGGTGACAATAATCCACAATGCAAAAAGAATACTCCACTGCAGATTGCATGTGTGGTTGATAGACTTTGCTTGAATGTTAAAATAAACTGCTTCAATTCCAAAGCATGTTGGTTGTCATTAATTCACGTACACAATATACAACCAACGAAGTTTAATGTACTCAATAAGGATTCAAATCATATCTACATGTATGTGAGTTTCAACATGAGTAAATAATCTACAAGTGCGTGGAGTCATAAGGTGGTTGGTAAAGAGGGTGGTCATAAGGAATGGAGTGCATGAGGTTGTGGGTTTGAGTCCCACCATCAACAAAAAGGGAGTTCTAAGGTAGTTAGATGGTAGAGTGTAGGAGGTTGAAGGTGGAATCTCACCCATAACAAAATACTACTAAAAAGTAATGTCAATTAAAAAATTTGTTATTGTAGGCGAATCTAAATTTAACCATCGATACAAATATGTTATTTTAATTAAAAAATTAAATATTCATTATTATAGTTATTTTTTGTTTATTATTATTAGTTCGAGACATGATTTAGAACAATAAATATTTGTCGATCCATTTCCACGGTGCCAATGAGTAGCAAAGTGATTGGGCCACATAACTCAAGCCTGAACTATAATTAGCATGACTAAGCTATGGACCTAGTAACTTTAAATTCAACTCACCACCCAATATCACTTTGAATTGACATTGAAGTAACTGCCCCAAACATGAGAACCCAAGCATTCTCACAACTGATCATAAACTAACTATATCGCTTCCTCTTTACATTTATCTCCGGAATTGTAGGATAAGTACAGTATCCTTCTAGTAAAGTGAAAACTCTACATTACCACAATCAACATTTTCAAAACTATCCTTTTATGGATTATTTCAAGCAAACCAGACTAATGTACTCATAATTGTAATCATGATGTGATTTCTACTTTGATAAATATTGATCACCCGTCTCGATTTCCTATTCCGACCAATTAAAAAGTGTCACGAAAGAAAATTCTTAAAAATAAAAGATAGTATTTTTATATTACTTTATGAAATTTGATTAACATAATTTTTTTGAAACAAAAATCTGTGTTCAAGTTTGATAACATTGAGATTTCGTGTATGTATTAGTTATAAACCCATATATAATTAAAACATTGAGCACAACATAACTAACATTGGCAAGTTGACCCGGAGGATATGGAGGATAAAGAGATCATAAACATTAAATGCAAGTTAAGTTAAAGCACCTTCTATATAAAGTGTGTTTTTTCATGGACATAACCACCCAACTATCTTAAACCTCTTCATGTAATTAATATATTTTGCTTCATTAATTGTAGAACTTTTTAAGTTGGCAATGGCGGCAAGTTCTCACTCAGCTATGGCTTTTCCTGGCTTCAAAGTACTAAAGTATTTGTTGGTATTTACATGTGTTATGAATGGTATTTGTTCAGCTCAGTTAACAAATAATTTCTATGATAGAACATGTCCAAAAGTGATTAGAACCATAAAAAAAGCAGTGGATGATGCTGTACACCGTGAACGTCGCATGGGAGCTTCTTTGCTCCGACTCCATTTCCATGATTGCTTTGTCCAAGCAAGTTCACTCATCTTCTTCTTCTTATGCTTGCTTTTTGTTACATTCATAATATTGCATGCCTTATGCATTTGCTTACACAAAAATGATAGTCATAAGCTATATATTATGAATAGTTTTAAATGAAGTTGCATTGGTAGTTTTCATAGAGATAATAGTGAGAATATAAGGATTTGGGTTCACTAACTTTACAATATGTCAAACTTAGGTACAATCAAATCGATTGATCAATTCAAATTAGGCAATCATGTTAACTAATCTTGAGGAGAATTGACCAATCATAAACAATATGAATCGTGATTGATCAATTGAATTCAAGTTGATTAATTAATGTGCTACAAATTAATACTAGTTCACCAATAAAAGGGTGTTAATACTAGTTCCTTATAATATAAAAAAGAGAAATTACAAAATACTTTTTTCATTCGTAGATATAGATGAATTATATTAGGTAAATCATGTTAAACTATTTTGTATGATTAGTTCTGATATATTTTTCCCTTGTTACAAATATTTATACAACCAAATTGAATAGGAAATGTGCCCCAACAATTCATGCTGTAGCAACATATAATGTGGTAGATAGCATACCTCACACAACATTGGTTTCTCTAATTTTTGAGGGGAAATCATTTAGTATATATTAGGCTAAACACCAAGTTTCTATATTTGTTAAAATAAAAGTTTGGTAATGATGATGTATATTCATGTTACATTATTTTGTACTTGCACAGGGATGTGATGCATCAGTATTGTTAGACGATACTCCAAATTTCACTGGTGAAAAGAATTCTTTCCCCAATGCTAACTCACTTAGGGGTTTTGAGGTTATAGATGACATAAAATCTCAATTGGAGGATATGTGCCCTGGTGTTGTTTCTTGTGCTGACATTCTAGCTGTTGCTGCAAGTGAAGCTGTTGGTATTGTAAGTAGAACTATATATCCATGCATAAACATGCTACAATCTAATTAAGATTTCATATATAGAGTGTGTAACTGTGTATATATATGATGGAGAATTATGTAATTAAGATAACTTTAATTATGTCAGCTTGGTGGACAAAGATGGAACGTACCATTAGGTAGAAGAGACTCAACAACTGCAAGTTTAAGTGAAGCTAATTCTGATATACCTGCTCCCTTTTTGGATCTTAATGGCCTTATCTCTACTTTCTCAAAGAAAGGTTTCACAGTTGAAGAAATGGTTACTTTATCAGGTAAATTCACTTTACTTAAATGGGTTTTGTCAACACTTTTAAGGACATAAACTATTGTATGAATCAATCCAAATCATCATAATATATTTAGATATGTGTCTGAAATAATGAAATAATTATAGTGTAAGAACATTATTCAATAATTTCTTCTTTTACATTTAACTTGTTATTGTGTGATCAACATTAGTATTAGTGATCGAAGACTAACTACCCTTTTCATTGTTTTTATATGGAAATTATTGTTCAGGAGCTCACACAATAGGCCTAGTACGTTGCAGATTTTTCAGAGATAGAATTTACAACGAGACCAACATAGATCCATCCTTTGCAGCAGCAATGAAAGAAGAGTGTCCCTTCGATGATGGTGATGATAATTTGTCTCCTTTTGATTCCAAAACTCCAATGTCTTTTGACAATGCTTATTACCGTAACTTGGTTGAGTCAAAGGGTCTTGTACACTCAGATCAACAACTATTTGTTGATGGATCAAGACGCACTAACCCTCAAGTAATTGCATATAGCAAAAATTTCGGACGTTTCAAACATGATTTTGCAAATGCAATGTTTAAGATGAGCCAGCTTAGCCCATTAACTGGATATGATGGTCAAATCAGGACTAACTGTCATTTCATCAATCCAACAACAGATGAATATAGAGAATAATGAAAAATGATTAATGGGTACTTGTTGCATGGTGTAATAATTCTTTAAATAAAACCTTTGTTTATTATATAAACCTGTAATCAAATGCAACTTGATATAAATCATTTATGCTTTGTATTTTACTAAAAGATCGAATAAAGTTATTCAATAAATTAACACCACCTTGTAGACAGTGTCAGAGAAAAATGCTCCGTGGCTTTTGGCTGCATGTGTGTGATTGATACGACTTTGCTTAATATAAACTGCTTGAATTATTCTAATTTATATATTATAAATAATATTGCTTAACCTCTAATTCATATCATAGGCACGTGGAGGTGTATGATCATGCATGCATGTCTCCTTTGGAGATTTAACTTTAAGTACCCACATTAAGCCGCCCAAATAAAAATATGTTATTGATATTTTTATTTTGTTAATGTTTTATTTCAAAATCAATTGATAATAGAAAGAGTAGTTCATATGTATTTAAATTATGTTTAAAAGAATAAGACATATAATATAAGATTTATTTCTAACATGTTCTCTCAAGTAGGATCGATCCTAACATATTTAAGGCCATGGGGAGGTAAAATAATATAGGCCCTAATTTTATTAAAAGATTTCCTAGAGAGTTTTTCATGAGGAATTGAGGCAAGTGTGATTATAAGTATTCACATTTTGGTGTCAGAGTTTTAGCAATAAAATTTGATTTTTTTGAAACTATGTAAAACTTTTTTTTTATCAGCGAAAACTTTATTAATCAAGAGATAAAATATTATGAGAACAAGTGGTACTCCTATCCACTGAATATCAGAAATTAACAAAGAGAAAGTTAAATAGTTTACAAAGTAGCAATTTATAAATTTTAAATACCCTTAAAGTTTTTGACCATATTTAATTTTTCATCATATAAGGTCACATTGAACTTAAAGTAGAACTATGAAATGTATTAAAATCATTATATAATTTATAAAAATAAATTAAAATAGAAAAAATATTTAATTAAAATTTCTAATTTAGAAATGGGCCTCTTATAATCTCGGGCTTTGGGTGGTCGCACTTGTAGCACATGCCTATTGTCGACCCTGCACATAAGCATGCTAAACTATGTGAAGGGTTAGCTTTGACCCATAAATATTTAAATGACATCTTTTGGTCAACGATAACTAGAAAGAAGTTAGGTTTTGAATCTGATACCATATTGATATTATGGAATACTTCATATATTCTAATACATTATTGTGAAAATGTATTCTACTAGTACTTTTAACCCATGGGATACATATGTGTCTATATAAGAATCCAACTAGATATTCATAACAATATTTATAACGATATATAGAAATCCCGAATATTCATAAAAAGATAAATGACTAAAACAATGTTGCACATATATGGGTGAGCATGTGTTGGGTAAGATTTGTTCCATACTCAATCCTAAATATTGCTCATATTATTTTTCTAAATCATAATATATTCGAAATAAATCCAATCTCTAATGTTAATCGGGTCAAACTTTGAATCCAAACTAATAATAAATTATACATAATGCATTTCTTTTAGATAAAGTCTTCATGTATATTATTATGAGTATTTACTTTAGATATTTTGTTAATTATATATATATATA
>NW_017727918.1:0-420 GCF_001865875.1 Lupinus angustifolius
CTGTGAATGATTTGCGTTTCATGTACGCTGTAGAGAATAACGTGATGATCAACTGGCATGAGGAGATTCTGAAAATCATGAACAGCGTTTCATTGTCTCAGTCAAAGCTGCTTCCTTATAGCATTTTCGTATCTCGCATTGTTGATTACTTGCGCATTGACATTTCTGATACCATCACTACTGAGTATACTGATAAAGATCACTTGGTTGGTGAGAGTCTTATACATAAGATGGGAATTTACAAGTATGGTACTACTTGGCAGTACCAGGAGGACTATACCACCTTTGATCTGGATTTGTCGGATAATGAGAATCACGAGGATTTGGGTAATCAGAATGCAACTACTCAGGGGAGTCGTCTGGAACAGCACCTCAGAGCTCTGTGTTTGGTCTAGCTCAGATGGAAGCTATGGAACAACG